>NC_085137.1:32257778-32557778 GCF_035046485.1 Aedes albopictus
AAATTACTTACTGAAGCTCTCTTATCGTTGTTGGCTTGGAACAACTGTGAACATACTAGAGATGGAAACCTGATTCAATTTTGAGAGTGAATCGCCTCCGATTCATTCTCAAAAAAGAGTCGACTCTTTTGATCGATTCAGTACACTGAAACCTCCATTTAAGTCGCAGCTTATCGAAAATAATTTTTACCGTACAAGCAATGACCAAACCAAAGACTTTTATATTTTTTAACACTCCGCATGACAAAGGAGATTTATCAAAAAATATAAAACTGTATAGTTTAGTCATTACTTGCACGGTAAAAATTATTTTCGATCAGCCATGCATCGACTTAAATGGAGGTTTCAGTGTAACTCATTTTAGAGATTTGAAGAAAAATGTCGATTTTCGATGTGAGCCGACTTCTTTTCGTATATTTCTGCTTCGTTTTCAAGGAAATCTGGTTTCATGGCACGTGAGTTGAAGGCATACACAAACACCTGAGCATAACGTTAGTAAAATGCATGATACACAGATTTTCCTTCATACCATTAAAGAGTCGAATCACTCGTGCGAGCCGACCGCACAATATAAGAATGAAAAAAAAAAGATCAATTGGCAAATACTGCGATGTTTTGCGTCGAATCATTGTTGTCAATTGTTTTTTTTTTCGGTACTCGTTGGAATCGTAATGAACATAAGTTAATCATAACTCTTTTGAAAAGAATCACGGTTCACTCAATCGGTTTCGCGAATCGGTTCTTTGAGTCGATTCGCGAGTGAGTTACCCATGTCTAGAACATACGTTATTTTTATCATTATTTATCGCATTTTAGCTCTCAAAACGTAACATACCATTTAATTAAAGTAATGATAAATTAATTAATTAATGATGTTGCAGGTTGCGTTGCCACAAAAAATCAAGAGTTAGGACACTATTCTGAAAAAAAACACTGTTGCTGAATGCTTCGCTTCCATTAACGTGGCCGAGTATCCTCTCTCTTGATTGCGCTCTCGTATTGAACCGGGATAGAGAACGAGTAGTATTTCGGGAAGCGTCCCCGAGGATGCTTCTTCACGAACTGCTACATTCGCGTGTGTAGCACAAGCTGAGCATAGACCGTTCAGTGGCTCGCGATAAAATTCCAAACTCTGGACTGATCGGAGAAAATTTAAATATCCATACATTTTGTATGGGATGAAAAATTGGTGCAAAGCTTTCAGCCTATTGGAGTCGAAGCAATCCTCGATTAACTAGACGATTTGTAGTATGCCATGATATTTAGAAGCGCCAGCAGGAAGAACGAGATCGCGAAGCCATGAAAGAACTTTACCGCGCTAATCACACACGAAAGTTCTACGAGAAGCTGAACCGCTCTCGCAGAGGCTTTGTACCAGAGCTTTGCGCAGGGCGAAAGATTTCCAGCCCCTAACCTCCAAGAAATTGAAGAGGAGGTTGGCCGGTTGAAAAACAACAAAGCCGCTGGAGCAGATCATTTATCAAGCGAGTTACTAAAACACGGTGGAGAAGCACTAGTGAGAGCACTACACTGGGTCATTACCAAGATTTGGGAGGAGGAAGTATTACCGGAGGAGTGGATGAAAGATATCGTGTGTCCTATCTACAAAAAGGGTGACAAGTTGGATTGCGGAAACTTTCGCGCGATCACACTACTGAGCGCTGCCTACAATGTACTCTATCAAATTTTATGCCGCCGTCTATCACCGATTGCAAGAGAGTTCGTGGGGCAATATCAGGCTGGATTCATGGATGAACGCGCTACAACGGACCAGATGTTCGTCATCCGCCAGGTGTTGCAGAAATGCCGCGAATACTACGTGCCCACACATCACTTGTTCATCGATTTCAAATCAGCGTATGATATAATCGATCGAGAACAGCTATGGCAGATTATGCACGAATACGGATTCCTGGATAAACTGATACGATTGATCAAGGCGACGATGGATCGAGTGATGTGCGTAGTTCGAGTATCAGGGACCTCTCGAATCCCTTCGAATCTCGCAGAGGGTTACGACAAGGTGATGGACTTTCGTGCTTGCTGTTCAACATTGCTTTAGAGGGTGTAATTAGGAGAGCGGGGATAAACACGAGTGGAACGATTTTTACGAAGTCCGTTCAGCTGCTTGGTTTCGTGATATTATTGCTCGTAAATTTGAGACGATGGTGGAAACATACATCCGACTAAAAAATGAAGCCAGGAGAATCGGATTAGTCATTAAAGTATCGAAGACAAAGTACATGATGGCAAAGGGCTCCAGGGAATCACCGCACCCGCCACCCCGAATTTATATCGACGGTGATGAAATCGAGGCGGTTGAAGAATTCGTTTACCTGGGCTCACTGGTGACCGCCGACAACGACACCAGCAGAGAAATTCAGAGGCGCATTGTGGCAGGAAATCGTGCCTACTTTGGACTCCGCAGAACTCTACGATCGAATAAAGTTCGCCGTAACACGAAGTTAACCATCTACAAAACGTTGATTAGACCGGTCGTCCTCTATGGGCACGAAACATGGACCCTACGTGCAGAGGACCAACGCGTCCTTGGAGTTTTCGAACGAAAGGTGTTGCGTGCCATCTACAGCGGAGTGCAGATGGAAGACGGGACTTGGAGAAGGCGAATGAACCACGAGCTGCAGCAGCTGCTGAGCGAAAATCGGGAGGCTACGGTGGGCGGGTCACGTCATCAGGATGTCGGATAGCAACCCGACTAAAATGGTTCTCGAGAGTCATCCGACCGGTACAAGAAGACGTGGAGCGCAGCGAGCTAGGTGGATCGACCAAGTGGAGGACGATCGGCGGACCCTACGCAGAGTGCAAAACTGGAGACAAACAGCCATGGACCTAGTGGAATGGAGACGGCTACTATGTACAACAGAGGCCACCTCGGCCTCAGCCTGATCGGTAAGGTAAGTATTACGTAACGCAAAAATTGACCATTTCAGACCCCCTCCCTCCTTCCATGTAACGCTTTTTGTATGAAAAGCCAAAAATTTTCGTATGGATCGTAACGCGAAGCTCGACTCGCCCCTCTCCCTATAGCGTTACGTTATTTGTGTACTATGCCTTATACCTATCGTATGGGTCGTACCTTGAAATGTTTGAGAAACCCTGATAGAAAGCAAACGAGAAGAAATCTCCTCAGTCCCCATGCATGTACATTTTTATTTTTTGAAAAATTACCTCCGCTTTCAGGTCCATAAAGACGGTGCTTATGATGCCATTACCGATGCCGTCGCCGTCGCCAGTAGCGGAGCGGCGGCGGCCAACTTTGATGGTGTAAATTTCTATCATCGCTCGTTTGTCGCCGTTCACGTTTCGAATTGAATCTGACACCTAACCTAACAACCCTCGCAACATCAGAAACACACAGTAGCCGTTTACCGTGCCTCTCGCAGCACCTCGAACCGGTTCATTGACCGTGAATTTCACTTTCTTCTGTTCGGGCTGGAAGAAGGTACCTAATGCTTCTGCGAGGAACGAGTCCAGAGTGTTGACAAAGGAGGTGTAAACGGGCGGTGCTAAGCTTTTTCGAAATTTGTAACTTCCTTCCACATGGTCACAATTTGTCAGATTTTTAGGACAGTTCTTGATGAAGTTGCACACACGTTCTCACAAATCACCACACGAGCGACCGAGGGTGGAGGCGTTGTTTGTCACTCATCTATATCAATTATAAAAACATTCGGACTTAAGGTTTCAAAGTCTTGCCACTCACTAAACTTAATAATAGTTATTTCAGAAGTCAAATTCATTCGCAGTAACGAACCCGGAGCCGGAGGCGCCCCACAAATATTATCATTCCACACTGGTGGAACCGATTTCCCGGAATTTGGACCGACTAGGACCACCACGACAGAAACATATCACGACGACGGCCGACCGTTAATAACTGAGAACCCTCGGATGCATAAGAATTAGTCAGGTTCCATTTTAACGGGAATCACTATGTTTTCAGACCAGCCACAGCAACATATGAGCAGCAAGCAGTGGGAAAAGATTTATGGGTGTTCGTTCAAATACGACCGTCGTCGTCGTCGTCGTGCTGGGCAGGTTGTTTGCCATGCTTGGTTCTAGCTGCTGCATTTTTTACTAGATTAGGTCTAGACTAGAGAAGAGTAGGTATAGTGCTATTTGCTGTTCAGAAGGTATGTGTAAATAATGTGTGATGTCTGACAAGATGGATTTCTGTGTCATTCCATCGGTTGATGACAAAGAGACATCTAAGCTTATTTGGCGATCTAGAAAACTAGTTTTATGTTTGTGATTTCAAAAATTTCGGCGCTTCATAGTTGAGCAGTTTACACCCAATTACTCACATAGGTATATTGGCATTATCATGACTTTAAAACTGGGTTCCACTGTGAGTAGATTTCTGCAAGCCTGAGCTCTACTCTCCATATAAAGAGTAGCTGGTCGACTCTAAGTTCTACTGTGTACCATGATCTTCCGAAAAATTAAGGAATTTTTGTCCGGCTCTGCGAGACAGTCTTGAAAAAAAAACACCCAGGTAAAAAAGAAGTCGCATTTCAGACCCTTCATTCACTATGCTGGAATTTTCTATGGCTCTTCTTTCATCAAACAATTTAGCTCCGGGACGCGATAAGATCAAGTTCAATCTTCTTAAGAATCACCCAGATATAGCGAAAAGACGATTACTAGACCTGTTCAACTCATTCATGGAGAACAACATTGTTCCGCATAAATGGAGACAGGTCAAAGTAATAGCTATTCAAAAGCCTGGTAAACCAGCGTCTGATCATAATTCATACCGCCCAATTGCTATGTTATCGTGGTTAAGGAAAATTGTTAGAAAAAATGATCCTATCGTGACACGACCGTTGCGGGTTGAATCGAATAACTTGCTTTCAAATACACAGTTTGTGTTTCGCAAGGGCGCAAAGGAACAAACGACTGTCTAGCGTTGCTTTCAACAGATATTCAACTGGCCTTTGCGGAAAAGGAGCAACTGGCTTCAGTCTTCTTGGATATTAAGGGCGCCTTTGATTCAGTTTCCATAGGGATATTGTCAGAACAACTGCACAGTAGTGGACTTCCAGGAATTTTAAATTATTTCTTGTATAATTTGTTTTCAGAAAAACATATGTGCTTCAATCTCGGACATCTGACAACTTCCAGAATAAGCTACATGGGCCTACCTCAAGGCTCATGTTTAAGTCCATCGCTTTATATTTTTTACGTGAAAGACATTGTCAGTTGCTTGGAAGGATAATGCACGCTAAGACAACTTGCAGATGATGCTGTGGTTTCTCTAAAAGGCCAACATGCAGAAATGTTGCAAAGACCATTGCAAAATTCTCTAAATAATCTGTCAATCAGGGCAAGAGATTTGGGGAACGAGTTTGCTCCGTATAAAACTCAATTGGTTGTGTTTTCTAAATAGCGGAACCCAGCCCAGCTGAAACTCAATCTTTTGGGAATAGAAATCGACCAGTCTTTGACTTCGAAATATCTTGGGGTCTGGTTTGATTCAAGAGGCACTTGGGGTACCCAAATCAAGTATTTGGTGTAAAAATGTCAACAAAGGATTGATTTTCTACGTACAATTACCGAAACATGGTGGGGTACTCACCCGGAAGACGTCATAAAACTTTACAAAACGACTATTCTCTCTGTTATTGAGTATGACTATTTCTGTTTGAGGGAGCGGACCTGGTTGGATGGTTAGAACACTTGACTATCACGCCGAGGACCTGGGATCGAATCCCACTCCCGACAAACTCACAAAATGTGAGTTCTTCCTTCGGAAGGGAAGTAAAGCGTGGGTCCCGAGATGAACTAGCCTAGGGCTAAAAATCTCGTTAATACTGATAAAAAAATTCTGTTTCCTTTCAGCAGCAAATTGTCACCTGATTAAGTTGGAACGAATTCAATATCGTTGTTTGCGTATTGCCCCCGGCTGCATGCACTCAACGCCTAATGCGAGCCTAGAGGTCCTGGCAGGGGTGAAACCTCTCCAGAGCCGATTCCGTGAACTCTTTCCAAGGTTACTTATCAAATGAGGAGTGAGCAACACACTCGTTATTGAAAACTTTGAAAAAATGCTCAGTCTGAACACTCACTCAAAATTCATGAGAATCCCTCATTTTTACATGTCATCTGATATAAGCCTTTCAGGTTATAATCCTCCTCGTGTACACTTCATCAATGATAGTTCCTCTGTTAAATACGATCTGTCCATGAAGCAAGCTATTCATGGAATACCAGATCAATTTCGGTGTATAAATATTCCCCGCGTTTTCAAAATCAAAAGTTTCCAGTAAGGGAATCTTTGCTGATGGGTCTCGTATTAATGCATTCAGTGGCTTCGGTGACTTCAATGAAAACTCTACCGCCTTCCGCAAACTTCAGGAACCTTGTTCGGTTTATGTTGCTGAGCTGGCAGCAATCGACTTCGCCTTGGGGATGATCTCAAACATGCCCGCAGTCCATTTCTTCATCTTCTCGGATAGCCTTAGTTCGGTTGCAGGTTGTGAAACATCCATCTTACTTTCTTACAAAAATAATGGAGCAGATGGATGCACTTGTTGAAAGATCATACAAGATTACCTTTGTATGGGTCCCCTCACATTGCTCAATTTATGGCAATGAGAAGGCGGACTTTCTCTCTCGCAAAGGTAGGTGCACAGGAAGGCGAAGTCTATGATAGAAGAATTTCACACGATGAATTTTCCCATTTAGCTCGTCAGAGTTCTCTTCAAAGTTGGCAACGTGATTGGCGAAATGGCCAACTAGGACGGAGGTTACATTCTATTGTTGCTAATGTTTCTTTGCGAGCGTGGCATTACGGTTTGGACGTACGTCGAGACTTCATACGCGTGATGTCAAGACTCATGTCCAGCCATTACTCGCTAGGCGCACATTTGCATAGAATAAACCCCGCGCTCGACATTTTTTGTAATGCAGTTCCGATTATGATGATATCGACCACGTAGTTTGGCAATGCCAGGATAATGACGTCTTCAGACCGCTACAATTGGATACCCTTGAGGCCCGATGTAGACAACCCTTTGTTCATGTGAGAGATGTGTTAGGAACCCGCGATCTAATCTATATGCGGTCCATTTCTGAGTTTCTTCGCATGTGTTGTATAAAGGTATAATCTTCGCTTCAGTTTTTATTTCTTTGTGTTTTGTCTTTTTTGTGTTATATGTTCCTGGCCATCCGGCAGACGAAAACCCGTGACAAGCCCATGCCAATACCAGAGGCGACGCCAAAAGCCGAGATACCTTCCGGATGTGCTACAGAGAACCCTGAAACCTTATCCTCACTTTGCCTTTCCTTAAAATTTTGTGACCCGCTAGCCTCGAGCAGCCACGAGTACCCTGGCCTCCTCCCAGTACTAACCTTGAGTACTTAATGCGAAACTGGAAGCATTTCCTCATTGTTTTGGTTTTTGATGTTTCGTAAAATAACGAAGCGATGTTTTTAAAATCAGTTTTCGTGCACATGTAGAATATGGATCAAGGTATCTCCTGATTTTTTTTCCAGGTGGAAAATGTTTGTTTTTCGTTTTTGCAGAAACCATTCTTTTGTGAAATTTTGTTTAAAAATGGTTTCTGCGAAAACTAAACACATTTTCCATCTGAAAAAAATCAGGAGATATCTTGATCCATACTCTACATGTGCACGAAAACCAATTTTGAAAATATTGCTTCAATATTTTATAAAAAAAAATCAAAAACCAAAAAAATGCAGCACAGAAAAAAGTGTATAACGCATTTACCGCATCCAAACAGCTGATTTTTTAAACAGTTACCGCATAGTATATGTAGAGATATTTAAATATATATATTTTTCTAATTTTATTTTTGTTTATTTTCTCCCTTATGCTAATTTTATACTAATAGTAAGTGTAGATGATGCCATGAAAATTTCATAAAAATCGGTAAAGTATTGGCGAAGATATCTCAGACGCAAAAACTGAGATTTTTTTATTTTGTGCGCCACTGTAAAAAAAAGGTTTTGGCTACTACTTTACTGTTCGTTTGTAAAAACGTCCGAAAATTTGACTGTTTTTTTTTTTTTCTAGAAATTAAAACTCAAACTGCGCAGAGTGAATTTAGGCATTTTTTTTAACAATGCCAAGGTCTGTGTGCACTATTTGGAGTGTAGAACTGTCCATACTGCCCCGATTAAACTAGTACAGGGGATAGACAAAATGATCGGGACAGGCAAAATTTTCAGTTTTCAAAAAATGTTCAACTAGCTGTAACTTTTCGAAAAGTGCATCAAATATTCTCAAATTTTCACTGTAAGTTGATCAACTAGTTGTGTATTAGTGGACAAAATTTGGCAAAGATCACACTAATCTGCACAAAGTTATAAATATTCTAGAAAAGGTATAATTATCCGATAGCCAACTTTGAGCTGTTATATCTCCGGATTCAATGAACCGAATGCAATGAAATTTTGTCCATTTATGACTTATATAATGAGCTTTGAAAAACTTTTGACTTAACTGAAAATTCTTAACACGGAAGAAAAATATAACGATTAGATTATTTTTCTAGTAAAACACCAAATTCTCTTAAATTTCAACATCGTTTCAAAATTCAAGATGCTAATAATGATTTATTTAAATTCCCTCTTATTGTCTTGAATACAGATATGTTTTGAAAGAAAGTAACACCATAGGCGGCAATTCATTGAAAAAGTAATCGGATGCATATTAAAAATTGATCAATTTACTAAAAAATCATAAAGTTATTGAAATCGATATAACTTTTTCTCTTGTCAATAATTACACGTTGCGTCAAACGTTTTTAAGAGCTCATTATATAAGACATAAATGGGCAAAATTTCATTGCATTCGGTTCATTGAATCCGAAGATATAACAGCTCAAAGTTGGCTATCGGATAATTATACCTTTTTCAAGAATCTTTATAACTTCGTGCAGATTAGTCCAATCTTTGCCAAATTTTGTCCACTGATACACAACTAGTTGATCAACTTACAGTGAAAATTTGAGAATATTTGATGCACTTTTCGAAAAGTTACAGCCATTTGAATTTTTTTTGAGAAGGGAAAATTCTGCCTGTCCCGATCATTTTGTCTATCCCCTGTGTATTAAACTGTTCTCAGTCAAATTTTGAGCCATTTTGGATGAATACTTTCAAAGTTAGAGCACTTTGAATGTCACAATAAAAAAACATGTTTGATTATTGCGACATTTGGTCACATATGCGACCACAGCTTTTTATATAATTGAATGAAATTACCTCAAAATGTTTCCATGTATGTACATAATTTACCTACAGAAAAAAAAGTCAGCCAAAACGGTTGAGTATTTTCGGCAAAAACAGTAAAAAAGGAATTATTTTTTTAATCTTCGTTCGCACAAAATTAAAAAAATCTCATTTTTGCGTCAGAGATATCTTCGCCAATACTTTACCGATTTGTATGAAATTTTCATGGCATCATCTACACATGCCATACAGTAACTCTTTAAACTTTCAGGACGCGCGCCTCCAAGCAACCGAAACTGCACCGTGCTCGCGCTGTATACGACGACCGAGGTTTTTTGGTAGTGTTGTACTTTTTATAACAGCGCGTGTCCTGATGGGTTAAAAAATCAGCTGTTTGGATGCGTTCAATCAAATGTTATAGAAGTAAGCAAAGCATGTATGAAAACAAAAAGGATGCATTTGGAAGCATAAGATTAATAAAGACAGGACTCGAAAACAGTGAGGCACACACAATAATGTATAAATTTTGATTTCATGCAAAAAATTGCTGATTTTTTTACCACGAATAGTAAATTAGTATTAGCTGATACCATACACTTATGATCGAATTCGGTGTTAGCGGAGGTATAGTCGAAACTATAGATAGTAGATTAAACATAGATCCGTGTTGATGAATCCGTTGTATCCAAACGAACTGTCAAAATCTGTATCCAAACGAACATGACGTCACGATTTGGACAACATCAATGGAACGCATGACGTCATATTCAACCGTCGCACTCTTGAAAATTACTACTTACACGCTTGAAACATTTTAGTCAGCGGTGTCCGCGGATCTATGTTTACTCTACTATCTATAGTCGAAACAAGAGATTTATTGTTTAAGTACCTTGGGCAAACAATTAGGCCGTTCGCAATGCTGTTTTATTTTGTATGGCGAGTTTTAAAAATTTTAAAACTCGCCATACAAAATAAAACAGCTTTGCGAACGGTCTTAAAGTGTTTCTATCACTGTTTTACCTAAAACTGTAGAGCCAAAAATACTGATCCGATTTTAATGAAGCTTTTCCTGTACGTGAATGTAGAAGTGTTATGTCAAAATTTCATTCAAAACTGTTAAAAAGTTATAGCCATATGTGGCACTATGTCACAATAAGCAGATGTGGTTTTTGATATAGTGACATTCGAACTGCTCTAACTATGAAAGTATTCAACCAAAATGGCTAAAATTTTCACTGACAACAGTATAACACAACAACACTGTCTACGTTTTATATAAATCGGGACAGTGTTGCCAGTTCTACAGTCAAAATAGTGCATACTGACTAGTTTCTAAAAATAAAAGAAACTTTTTCTATTGATTTTTTTTAATACGTTTAATAAAAAAAAGACTTCTCCTACAAAAAAAAGTGTTGTATGAGTTATTATCACAAAATAAGTCAAATTTTAGAAAATAAATTTTGAAAAAGATCCAAAATGAGTCCTAGCATAACAAAGCATAGGCGATTATACACATCGTGGGTGACTCAGCTTCATATGTTTTGAAAATCTATCACGTAGTGTCGCTGAAATAACTTTTGGAATTAACATCTTTTTCTACGTGTTAGAGTTGGTCGAAACAAGCATCACATTGTATACATTGTATACCTACGTCCTTACAATCGCTAGGGAAGGGTAGGACTGTTAGTTTAACACCTACTTGAGAAGATGCAGGGCACCCAAACTATTTTAATACACGTTGATGAAAAGGATTTTGTGATAGTATGGTGGGGTTATTATGAGGAGCTCTATTCGACAATCTTGTTACAGTTAAGGCCCTTTACCCTATGGGAGAGGCTCTAGCTGATAGAGAAAGTGAGCGCGCATCTCAATACAGCGACACGACAAAATCCAGCATACTGCTGTTCATTATAAACAGACAGGCAGGCATGAGCAATAGGTCCAATAAGATTATATTCTGTTGTTAGTAGCATTGTAAAAACTATGTTTTCCTAGATTCATTCATAAAAATGTATTTCAAGGATATTTATAAGGATTCCATTAGAACATTTAAGGATAAAGGCCCTTGAATGAACCAATACTCCAGATCATAAAACGGTCAAATTAAATACAAGAAAAATGAACTGTACACTCACTTCACATACAATTGAGCTACACTGCACACAAATTCTGGATCGGGTAATAAAAGGAAAATGGGATATTCTGGAATAAAAAGGGGAAAGAAAAGGATGTTTTGGGAAGAATGGGAAGAGATGGGGTTTGCTACCGGTCCGAGGCCAACAGAGAGGTCTTTTCCACACCAACCGCCAAGGAGAACACATCGATTCGAAAGTATTACATATACCATACAGTGGATTTAAAATAGTTTCAAGTGCCTAGTAAGGCCAAGTAGGCCATAGTTCTAGAAGTGGTCAGTGTCCATTATAAGGAGCCCGAAAGACATTGTAGAATCAGGTATGGACATAATTTCCCGGAGCCGGTAGCCAATAACCCACCACGGACCTCTTCCTGACTCCCACGTGTAGGACCCATTGGGATTTTTTCCTGAAATCCCCACCAGCCACGCTTGGGGATCGCTTGGTTTGGCAACCGAGACCCCCCCCCTCAGCACCGAAGAACGTGGTAGCCGCGTGGCTCCCAGGAGGACAGGACAGCAGCAGGAGTGATTGAGGGACCATCCGACCACATCGCGCTCAACTGCTTGTGAGTGATCCGATCTCATCTCGCAGCCTCGTTGTTGAGAAGCTCTACGTCCGTCGTCCGACCGCCAGCCCACCCTCCGGTCCACGATCATCACCCGTCACCCGTCGTCGTCAAACCATCGCCACCCTCCTGCCGTCGCCAAGCCACCGTAACTTCCCATCCCGTCGCAGCTCAATTCCGCCCATCGTCGTACCACCACGATCCATGCCAGCCGGCACCCACACACACACACACACACACACACACACACACACACACACACACACACTAAAATTGTAAGTAGAGTGCAATAAATAGACCAGTGTAGTAGGAGACCACGTGCTTTTGCTTTTCTGATCAGATAGTTTCGTCCATGCCGACCCTGAGGGAGAGTGAGTACCTAGAGAGGGAGTCTGAAGGGTAACAATCTTGAGCGTTGTTGACATTTAATGGATGGTTTACAGGATTGTTAAATGAACTTATCTATATATTCCTAAAAAAAGAGTATATTAGTATAAAAAAAAAAAAAATATAAATAACATACACATCTGCATTTCGATATTGAAGGGTGTGGCGGTACCACGAATATTTGAATTAGAAAATGAATTAATAAATAAAGTTGTACAGAATTTGAACTAGTCCATTGAATTACCCCCTGTATATAGATCACTCAAGTTGAGTGAAATCAAACTAGAGTTTATGTGTTCATTTGCTCCACTCCGCATACCAAGAACAGAATGAGTGCCCTGTGTAATTCTGGCGCCGAGCGTAAAGCGACAGCCAAATCTAAAATCGAGTCTGTGCTTCGGGCATCGACCGGGGTTCAAGTATCGTTGACCCCTCAATTCTTTTATTAATGTTCGGGAGGGATACGAGTTGATTGATCGGGTCTTCAGAGGGAAATGGAATGCTTTCTCCGGACGGGTAGAGAAAGTGGTGTGTGTGAAGGCGATTTTTGACCTTCGCGAAATTCCACTTCGTGGATTTCGCGTAATTTCCGGCGACGAAGATCTTCATATCTCGCGCCTATTCTGAGGATCCTAGAACTTGACTCGTCCACTTCGTTCTGGACTGCGGAAGAGGCGAGATCGGTCCCAGTAAAGTTCCGCGCCGTGGTGTGATAGTTCAGTTAGCTAGTTAGGCAAGTTTAGTGCCGTAGTGCGATTGTGCGAAAGGCGGTTTTTTAGTGCGAGTGTTGAACCTTGGATGCGACAGGTTCGTGGCAAGTTGCGAGGCCCGTCACACCACACCCCCAAAGTCAGCGACCGTTTTCGACCCCGCTTTCCAGCTTCGGAGTTTGGCCCGGCGATACACGTGGGCCGGAGGGGCAGCGTCCGTCAATACCGCGCCCTTGGCAGGGCGGCAACATCGAAGTCCGGTTCCGTATCGGCAACCATACCGTGAAAGAGTAGATCAGTCAAGTTTTCCGTGAAGAAAAAGTTTTGGAGTGAGCACCGACCGGTTTCGAACCGGAGTCCCCCGCGTGAGGAGCACGCTCGCTACCTCGACGCCACCGCTGGTGACGACCAGTGGATCGACGGCTGTATCCCGTCGGACGACCACGAACCACGTGTGAGGCGCCGTTGAGCACGGCAATCGAATGATCCGGTAGGAGAACACCCGGAGCAGGAGTCACCGCGTGTCAACCACCTGACCCGCCGCAGTAGCAACAAGCGACCGCCGATGCCTCCACACAAGTAAGATCAAACCGTGAGTACTCTGATCATTTTTTTCCCATGCGCATGGTGATTTTCGCCCCTAGTTTGGTCTACCCGCTAGCGTGGCCCCACCGATCTTTTTTCCCGCGCCCTACCGTTCGCCCGCTTATGCGAAGTAGTCGGCTGCTATAAATTGCACGTATTTTTTTGCAAATGAACAACGAAAGTCGCACCGCACATAAATGAATTGACCGCACGAAGAGAAAGGAAGAGAGAATAGAAGCTAGAGGGAATGAGAGTTTAGCTAGGCCTAGTGTATAAGATTATATCGATAAAGTAGAATGAAATTGTGGTAAATATAGAGAGAAATGAATTTGGGATAGATGTGGAATTGGTAGTTTCGATGCGTAAGAATAAATGAGTAGTTTGGGCAAAGTTGCGTTGAGTCGTTCTTTTAGTGGGAGAAATCTGAAGAGGTAGATGTAGAAGGGATTTCACGTTTCCGGTCGTTTTTTCAGTTTTTAGGTCATTTTCTGGGGAGGTTGGCCCTGAATCCAACCAAAGGGACATTTCTTCAATCGAACGAAGATTCGTTCGAAGTGTTTGGGTCTTGTTTTCCCGTGATGATAACCGTCGCGAGCCTTACTTTGTCGCCGGCGAAAATCAATTTCACGTACACCAATTTCTTTATTTGCACGACTCCGGTCGTGAGGCATTTCGTTTCCCTGATCAGCCAGCTCGTTTCCCGCCCATTCATTTGGGAAAAACTTGAACCCTACCCTGAAGGGTCTCAATAAGGTCGGGCAACCATCAATCTCGGTAAGTGGTCTCTCTCGGGAGTGGCGCTTAAGCCATTTTTACTTGTCACCGGGAAACTCGCAAGGCTGTCGGGTTACATTTGGCGCCCAACAGAATTGGCAAAACACAACTCATTTTTGTAGCGGTTTTTTAGTTTTTGGTGAGCAAGAATACTCTTATTTTTTCCCTCTTATTTTTCTTTTATTTTCCTTTTGTAGAATAAGTAAGTAAAAATTAGCAATAAGATTTCTTTGGACTTGATTTTGTATTATATTGAAGTGTTTTTGAATTCGTTAAATAAGTGCTAAAGCAGCATTCCTCAGTTTTTTTTTTCTTTTCTTCGATTTTGTTTGCACTCTCAGTAGAATTTAAAAATGGATAAGTTTCCATACGCCGAACATTTAAATTTAGAGGAAGTTGACTATGAACTTCTCATACGAGGCGTTTTAGATGAGAAAATTGCAGCTCTTGATCTGCCAAGTAAACAGAGATATCTGCGAACGTTGTTCAAAGCAGATCTCAAAAATTTGCAAAATTATCCTTCACCGTACAGTATCTCTGAAGAGTACGACCATATCAATGGGAGGATTACGGATCTCGTTAGTGCGTTTGAACGTTGTGGGTTGGAACAACGGTTTGTTTCTCGGTTGTTACACTACTATTACCGTGCGAAGAGGTGCCTTGCTGATCAAGACGGTGAAGCGCAACTAAAGCGTAATCTAGTGCGTCGTATCGGAGAGTGTATGAAAGTGTACAAAATAGGGCCACCAGCTTCCGAGTACGTAGAGAAGATCAACGACGTGCTTAACGAAGCAGATAGAAGTAGGTCAGGTCAGACGGAGCAGTTTCCGAACAGCAGCACTCCTAAGGCAACCGGGACCGTACCGAAGGTAGCGGGGGTGACACCGAAGGATCAAGTTCCAAACGACACAACGGGCGGACTAGGAGGGGACGTGCAAGAACGGATGAATCATATGGAAAGAATGCTCGAAAGCGTGACGAAGATGTTGACGGAACGTGAGCCACCGATAGCGCAAACTGATGGCACAGCGGAGCACCAATGCGGCGTAGCTGCTCGCAATCCGATGAGAACACCGAACCGAACGACTCCGAATATCTCAACCGAAGAAGACGAACTTTTCGGCTTGCTGAAAAACGTCAGTAGGTTACTGAAAGAGCGACAGGGTACGCAGCAGGTAGTTGGACAAGAACCGGAAAGAGAAATGGTTCGGCCACGTTTATCCGGATTATTCGGCCCAGTAGAACCGGTGGAAACGGGAAGAGCGGCCGAATGCGGAAGAGGACACACCCCCCGTCATTATGAGGTAGCCCAGGAGCAGCAGAGGGCGATGAGGAACACGAGAGAACGAGACGACTCAGACGATTCAGACGGCGGTAGTTTTGCTTCCCGAAGAAGGGAAGGGTTCCAGAGACGTGGACAGGATCACGACGACAGACGAGCTCGTGGTCGAGATTATGGGATGCGAGACCACCTCAACAGAGTGGAGAAGTGGAAGCTCAGATTCAGCGGAGACTCCAGATCAGTGACGGTAGAGAATTTCCTGTACAAGCTGAACAAAATCGCAGAGCTTGAGGGAGTTCCGGAACGACAGCTTCTGAGGGACATCCATCTACTGCTGGAAGGACCGGCATCCGACTGGTTTTTCACCTTTGTGGACGAGTTCGAGGATTGGCCGACGTTCGAAAGGCTCATCAAGTTCCGCTTCGGAAACCCTAATCAGGACCAGGGAATTCGCCAGAGGATCCAGGAAAGGAAGCAGCAGCGAGGAGAATCGTTCATCGCATTCGTCACCGAGATCGAGAAGCTCAACCGAATGCTGTCGAAGCCACTGTCGAGGACGAGAAAGTTTGAGGTCATCTGGGACAACATGAGGCAGCACTACCGGTCGAAAATATCCATCGTGGACGTGAACGACCTGCATCAGCTGGTCAAACTCAATCACCGGATTGACGCAGCGGATCCGAGCCTTCAGCAACCTGGAGAACCACGACGAGTGGTCCACAATGTGGAAGTAGACGATGACGAGGAGTACGATAGCGAGGATTCAGCGACGATCAACGCTATGCGACCGCGCCCGACCAGGGAGAACAAGCCATCAATCCAGAGTCAGCCGAATGGTCAACAGAGTTCGAGCCAGCCAAAGCCTGACGGAGAAGTTCAACCGGGTCAGCGAGCCTGCTGGAATTGCCAGCAGAACGGCCATGGATGGAGGGAATGCCCCAGGCCCAAAGTGATATTCTGCTACGGATGCGGAAACCTTGGAAGGACAATCCGCTGTTGCGAAAGGTGTTCAGCACACCGACCCACATTCAACCAGGGAAACTAAACAAGAGGAGTGTCAACGGGAATCGAAACGCTCCTCAGATTAAAATGGTTCCCAAACCAATCAAGACGCATTTAGACTTTGACCCTTTGAAACAGATCCATCACATTCGGGTGAGTGTGACGAAATGTCCACACATTCGAGTGCAGGTTTTTGAGACCGAGATAGACGCGCTTTTAGACTCCGGCGCGGGAATTAGCGTAATCAACTCTTCTAGTTTGGCAGAGCAGTACGGTTTGAAAGTACATTCGGCGGCCGTCCGGGTCAGTACAGCCGACGGAACAGAGTATAGGTGCTTAGGATACCTGAATATCCCATTCACTTATAAAGGAATGACACGGGTGGTTTCAACAATCATCGTGCCACAGATTTCCAGATCTCTGATTCTTGGAGCAGATTTCTGGGAATGCTTTGGGATTCAGCCAATGATCGACGTTGGAAACGGACCTGAACGGATTGAGACACTGAATACCGTAGCAGGACCGTACCTTTGTTTCAACATTGAGCCAACCAGCGAACTACCGAGAGTGGAGGATAGAGAACCGGATGAGACCCTAGATCTGCCGACATTTGAGATCCCGGCAGAACCGGTACCAGAAAGCATCGAAACGGAGCATGAATTGACAGAGAGCGAAAGGGAGAGACTGATCGAAACCGTAAAGAGGTTCGAATTTACAGCGCCAGGGAAGCTAGGTCAAACCGACCTGATTCATCACGAAATTGTGCTGAAGGAGGACGCAAAGCCGAGGAACCAACCGATCTACAAATGTTCCCCTTTTATCCAGAAGGAGATAGATGTGGAGATCGAGCGCTTCAAGGAACTCGGAGTGATTGAGGAGTGTTATAGCGAGTGGACCAATCCGCTGGTCCCGGTGAAGAAGTCAAACGGGAAGATTCGTGTCTGCCTTGACTCCCGTAGGATCAACGCGATGACCGTCAAGGACGCGTATCCTATGCAGAACATGCAGGACATCTTCCATAGACTGGGACACGCGAGATATTACTCTATAATAGATCTGAAGGATGCCTATTTTCAAATCCCCTTGAAAGAGGAGAGTAGGAATTATACCGCGTTCCGTACGTCCAAAGGATTGTTCCGCTTTAAGGTCTGTCCGTTCGGCCTAACCAACGCGCCCTTCACGATGTGTCGCCTGATGAACAAGGTCATTGGGTTTGACCTTCAACCCTTCGTCTTCGTGTATCTAGACGACATCGTGATTGCCACGGAAACCTTGGAGGAACACCTTCGACTCCTCGAGATAGTAGCGGAACGTTTAAAGAAGGCTAAGCTGACAATTTCGTTGGAGAAATCACGATTTTGCAGGAAGCAGGTGATGTACTTGGGGTACTTGTTGACCGAGCGCGGAGTGTCTATCGATCGTTCCAGGATTCAACCGATTCTGGACTACGCTCGCCCCAAATCAGTGAAGGACATCCGAAGACTGATGGGCCTGGCTGGGTTCTACCAGAAGTTCATCCAGAACTACAGCAGAGTGACGGCCCCGATCACGGATCTCCTGAAGAAGGACAAGAAGAAGTTCACCTGGTCGGAAGAAGCGGAAGTAGCGTTCAACGAGCTGAAATCAGTGCTGATCTCGGCTCCGATTCTGGGCAATCCGGACTTCACGAAGCCGTTCGCTATCGAGTCAGACGCCTCCGATAATGCAGTCGGAGCTGCACTAGTTCAGCAGCAAGACGGAGAAACGAGAGTGATCGGGTATTTCAGCAAGAAGCTCAGCTGCACCCAACGGAAGTACTCGGCAGTGGAGAAGGAGTGTCTTGGAGTTCTGCTGGCCATCGACAATTTCAGACACTACGTGGAAGGGACTCGATTCAAGGTGGTGACGGATGCGAGAAGTCTGCTGTGGCTCTTCAAGATCGGAGCGGAGTCTGGGAATTCCAAACTCCTACGGTGGGCCCTTCGAATCCAATCCTACGACATCGAACTCGAGTACCGCAAAGGGAAAAACAATATAACCGCGGACTGCTTGTCCAGGTCGATCGAGACGGTGAGGGTGATCCAGCCGGATCCGGACTACGATGAACTGGCGTCGAATATCCTGGCAGATCCGATGAAATACGGGGAATACCGTGTAATAGACGGGAAAATATGGAAGTACGTGAAGGGTACTAACCGTCAGAACGACCCGCGATTTTCGTGGAAGCAAATACCGACCGAGTCAGAGAGGGAGTCCATCGTTCGGGAAGAACACAACAAGGCCCACTTCGGATTCGAAAAGACAGTAGCCGCCCTCAAGGAACGGTACGTCTGGCCGAAGATGAACCAGCAGGTTCGGAAGTTTTGTAAAGAGTGCCTAAGCTGCCAAACAAGCAAGGCAGGAAATAAGAATGTTACGCCTCCGATGGGGTCACAAAAGCCGGTGGAGTACCCGTGGCAATTCGTCACGTTGGACTACATTGGGCCACTACCAGCGTCCGGCCGAAATCGCAGCACCTGTCTGCTAGTCGCT
The DNA here is from genome assembly GCF_035046485.1 of Aedes albopictus. NCBI lineage: Eukaryota > Metazoa > Arthropoda > Insecta > Diptera > Culicidae > Aedes > Aedes albopictus. Next base: position 32,276,949 of record NC_085137.1, read on the forward strand.
ACGGACGTGTTCAGCAAGTTCGTGCTCGTCCAGCCGTTCAGAGAGGCCAAAGCGGAACCGTTGGCAGAATTCGTCGAGAACATGATTTTCCGACTGTTCGGAGTTCCGGAGATCATTCTCACGGACAACGGAAGTCAGTTCGTGTCCAGGGTGTTCAAGGATTTGTTGAAAGCATACGGCGTCAACCACTGGTTGACCCCGGCCTATCATCCGCAAGTCAACAACACCGAGCGTGTTAACAGGGTGATAACGACAGCGATTAGAGCGACCTTGAAAAAGGACCATAAGCACTGGGCAGATGGAATCCAGGGCATCGCGAACGCGATCCGCACGGCAGTGCATGAGTCCACCAAATACAGCCCATACTTTGTTGTGTTCGGAAGGAACCAGGTGTCAGATGGAGGAGAGTATGCTCGAATACGAGACAATTTTATACCGGACGAGACGAAAGAGACCGGAGATGCCAAGGAGAGAAAGAAGCTGTTCGAAGAGGTGAAGGCGAACCTTTCGGCCGCCTATAAGAAACACGAGAAGACCTACAATCTGCGATCCAACGTTAGCTGTCCGCGATATGTTGCTGGGGAAAGGGTGCTGAAGAAGACCTTTGATCTCTCAGACAAAGGGAAAGGGTTTTGCAAGAAACTCGCTCCCAAGTTTGAGCCCTGTGTCGTAAGGAAGGTCCTTGGTTCCCATTCCTATGAGCTGGAGGACAACTCAGGCAAGCGAATTGGGGTTTTCTTTGCTGATCAGCTGAAAAAGCTGACCACCTCTTCGGCTCATCTAAGCAATTAAATGGAGTTCAAGCTATGTGCCTCTTTACGAGCAACTACCGATTACGATGAGTACGAATCGAGAAGAAAACACCTGCGGGGTAAAATTACTTCGTTTTTGTCGAACCATGAAGAGGAAATCGGAAAGGTTGTAAAACTGGACCGAAAGTACTTGGATTGAGATCCAAAATCCAACAGAATGTTCAAAAGCTATGAAAAATCTCAATGAGTGACAACGAGAAACTAGTTTCCCCTAAAAACACCACTACGGGTTGAAAAATCGTCAATTCTGTCGAATTTGACGCGAAACGAAACGTTTCATTGTAAATATTCCATGTAAATAGTAGTTTAGTTAGTTTGTTAGTGAGTGAAATCCTATATTAAAATTAAAGTTAGTACGTAGTCTAGATTAGTTGTATACAAAGTGAATTCACTCACGATTTTTCCTTGAATTTTTCCATAATTGCATTTTTTCGAATAAATTCCATATTTTTATAGTTTTAGGTCATCTTATATTTTCCTTTTCCTTTTTGTATATATTTCTCGTAGTTTGTACCTAAAAATCGAATTCAAGCATTAATTTTTTTTTTGAAATATTTTACGTAATTGTTTTAATTAGAACGTTTTATTTACCTTTTTCTTTTGTTGATAGTTTTGCTCGTTGCAATCATTTAGTATTTTTCAAATTAACTGCCGTCCTCCAGTCTCCTCATTTCCATGTAGTTTGCAGTTTTCCTCATTTTTCCAGTTTCGATCCATTTCCGTTGTATTAATCCTTTTTCTGATCTAGTATTTTTTATCATCTTTTCGTTGATCCAAATCCTTTGCCATATCCTTATTTCCGATCCAGTATAGTTTTGTTTTGATTAGATTTGGTTCATCTCCTTCCTAGTAATCAATCCAGTACATCGCATTCTTCTTTATCGACGATATGTTGTCGATTGGTTTATTTTTGGCACCATCCCCAGCAACGATTCTCTACGTCGGTAGCTGAAGTGGTTCACCTGCGAACGAAATAAACACAAAAATTGCTCTTTTTATTAACACCTTCGATGGAACGACGTGATTTATACTCTCCTTATAGTTTCGCCTGCACAACTAAACACATTTCACCAATTTCGCACCGTTTTAACTTAAAATTAACTTAAAATATTCACAACCGAACCGTTTTTCACAATTTCTTTCTTCCGATCCATAAAACTTTGTTTTTGTTCATCAGCAGTGTTGGCAGAATGTGTGATTTGAATGAATGGGATGAATGTTTGAGTGAATTTATGTTGCGCACGAGGGGTGCACGGATGGATTTTTTTATAGTACGTTGTTCTTCTTCGGGATATTTTCGTTGTCGGCGAATGTCTGACGGTTAGAAAAGTCCTAGTTTATGTTTTTGAGTTTCACATTTAGGATTAGCGCTTTCTGGAAGGTGTTCTGGGTAGTTAATCTTAAGGTGAAACAGACCCCCATTTAAGGTGAGGATTTGATGAATCCGTCGTTCTCGGGTAGAGACCTGGGGTTAGGATTACATTAAATCTCACCGGATAGTTAACGTTTTTCACTTCGGTGATAGTTTTTTCGGGAGAAATCACACCGTGTTTTTTAGTTTTACACTGAGGTTGGTGTTGAATTCTTTTTATAGTATTTTTTGTAGTGTGTTATGTTATTATATTTTGAGATTTTTTTTAGCTGATGTGAACTATTAAGATATTGTAGTATTTTGTAAATGTTTGAATGTGATGCCAACAGTCTGATTTTGTAGTTTCAGTTTATTTATTTGATCAAGAACAGTATTATTTTTCTCTTTTTCCATTTTTTCAGAGAGTTGCTTTGTAAAAACCTTTCTTTTGTAAATAGTTATTTTTTGTAAATAGTAGATGTAATTTTGTAGTTTAAGGGATTTTGATTTGCTTTTTGAGATTATTTTTGATTTCTGCTGGAGACCGGAGTTGTAAAACGCTGATGGTCAGTGGCAGGCATGATAATTCTTTCATGACCTGTAAATAGAGGATGAGTCAAATTTTGACGATGAACACATATGACCCCGGAGGTCGGAAGTAATAACAAAAGCATTATCGAATGACCTTCGAAAATTTGATTGGTTTTTGAATGGTTATTCAACACCAATCAAATTTTCGAAAATTTAGTGAGGAATGATGTGGCGGTACCACGAATATTTGAATTAGAAAATGAATTAATAAATAAAGTTGTACAGAATTTGAACTAGTCCATTGAATTACCCCCTGTATATAGATCACTCAAGTTGAGTGAAATCAAACTAGAGTTTATGTGTTCATTTGCTCCACTCCGCATACCAAGAACAGAATGAGTGCCCTGTGTAATTCTGGCGCCGAGCGTAAAGCGACAGCCAAATCTAAAATCGAGTCTGTGCTTCGGGCATCGACCGGGGTTCAAGTATCGTTGACCCCTCAATTCTTTTATTAATGTTCGGGAGGGATACGAGTTGATTGATCGGGTCTTCAGAGGGAAATGGAATGCTTTCTCCGGACGGGTAGAGAAAGTGGTGTGTGTGAAGGCGATTTTTGACCTTCGCGAAATTCCACTTCGTGGATTTCGCGTAATTTCCGGCGACGAAGATCTTCATATCTCGCGCCTATTCTGAGGATCCTAGAACTTGACTCGTCCACTTCGTTCTGGACTGCGGAAGAGGCGAGATCGGTCCCAGTAAAGTTCCGCGCCGTGGTGTGATAGTTCAGTTAGCTAGTTAGGCAAGTTTAGTGCCGTAGTGCGATTGTGCGAAAGGCGGTTTTTTAGTGCGAGTGTTGAACCTTGGATGCGACAGGTTCGTGGCAAGTTGCGAGGCCCGTCACACCACACCCCCAAAGTCAGCGACCGTTTTCGACCCCGCTTTCCAGCTTCGGAGTTTGGCCCGGCGATACACGTGGGCCGGAGGGGCAGCGTCCGTCAATACCGCGCCCTTGGCAGGGCGGCAACATCGAAGTCCGGTTCCGTATCGGCAACCATACCGTGAAAGAGTAGATCAGTCAAGTTTTCCGTGAAGAAAAAGTTTTGGAGTGAGCACCGACCGGTTTCGAACCGGAGTCCCCCGCGTGAGGAGCACGCTCGCTACCTCGACGCCACCGCTGGTGACGACCAGTGGATCGACGGCTGTATCCCGTCGGACGACCACGAACCACGTGTGAGGCGCCGTTGAGCACGGCAATCGAATGATCCGGTAGGAGAACACCCGGAGCAGGAGTCACCGCGTGTCAACCACCTGACCCGCCGCAGTAGCAACAAGCGACCGCCGATGCCTCCACACAAGTAAGATCAAACCGTGAGTACTCTGATCATTTTTTTCCCATGCGCATGGTGATTTTCGCCCCTAGTTTGGTCTACCCGCTAGCGTGGCCCCACCGATCTTTTTTCCCGCGCCCTACCGTTCGCCCGCTTATGCGAAGTAGTCGGCTGCTATAAATTGCACGTATTTTTTTGCAAATGAACAACGAAAGTCGCACCGCACATAAATGAATTGACCGCACGAAGAGAAAGGAAGAGAGAATAGAAGCTAGAGGGAATGAGAGTTTAGCTAGGCCTAGTGTATAAGATTATATCGATAAAGTAGAATGAAATTGTGGTAAATATAGAGAGAAATGAATTTGGGATAGATGTGGAATTGGTAGTTTCGATGCGTAAGAATAAATGAGTAGTTTGGGCAAAGTTGCGTTGAGTCGTTCTTTTAGTGGGAGAAATCTGAAGAGGTAGATGTAGAAGGGATTTCACGTTTCCGGTCGTTTTTTCAGTTTTTAGGTCATTTTCTGGGGAGGTTGGCCCTGAATCCAACCAAAGGGACATTTCTTCAATCGAACGAAGATTCGTTCGAAGTGTTTGGGTCTTGTTTTCCCGTGATGATAACCGTCGCGAGCCTTACTTTGTCGCCGGCGAAAATCAATTTCACGTACACCAATTTCTTTATTTGCACGACTCCGGTCGTGAGGCATTTCGTTTCCCTGATCAGCCAGCTCGTTTCCCGCCCATTCATTTGGGAAAAACTTGAACCCTACCCTGAAGGGTCTCAATAAGGTCGGGCAACCATCAATCTCGGTAAGTGGTCTCTCTCGGGAGTGGCGCTTAAGCCATTTTTACTTGTCACCGGGAAACTCGCAAGGCTGTCGGGTTACAAGGGGCCGAAAGATTGAATCAATCAATTAATATTTGACAAACCCAAGATTGTAAAAATAAATAAAAACAGAAATCGCTCGCAGTGAAGGTCAAAACATAAAAGTAAAATACAAATATTATAAAAAAAACACATCAAGTTTTATTCAATGCTTCCACTTTAGGCAGGAAAATAGCAAAAATGAAACTTGATATGGTAGATCTTACGTACCGTTCCAAAGCTACAGGTCAAAAAAAAAAAATCTAAAATGAGCAACTAAAAAAATAGATATTTTCGTCATGAAAAAGTTTTTGTTAGAAAAACATGTTTTTCCTAACAAGTGCCCATCTTGTGATGTAGAGAATATGATAACCTATCTTGAGACAAAATTTCATCGAAATCAAAAATGGTGTTTTTGCCATTCCGTTGTGAAAAATAGGACATTTCAATTGGCTGAAGAGGGCTGAAGTATGTTGAAATGGCCTACTTCTCACCGCTGATGCAAGTGTGCCGAAAAGTACTACTTTTCGGCACTCTTAAGAGTGCTGAAAAGTAGCACTTTTCGGCACCTTTGGCCTAACGTGCTTTTCACTTGCTGCCGCGCCTCCCGTAGATTCAGCCACTACCTCTACATCCACTGATCTGCTGGAATCCGGATCGAGACGATTCCAATCCCGCTTCAAATTGCAAACCAGGTGTAGAGGCTCTTGTTGAATCGACTATTTCTTACGCCTCCACACAACTGTTTGACGCCGGAAGCTCGAACATTGTTGACAACTACTACATCACAGCCTACCTGATCGAACAAAACCTACGCTGGCAAGCATGGATCCTCGCACGTGGTTTCTTCTGATACATGTTTGTGCAGCTAGAAAAGGTCATATTGAATGGGTATTTTTCGTAATGGCAAAAAATTTTGTATGCAACACACCCAGAAAGTTTCATTATACGCCAACTCCGAATACGATTTGGAGCAAAATTCGTCAGCAATGATACTCCGACACAAAACTTCTGGTGTGAAGTTTCTTATAAATAAATAAGCTCTCACAAAAAGCGGAATTAGTAGAATTACGATTAAATGCCTACAGAAAACGGTTACTTCGGAAAGAATTCAAATGCCCACAGCTCGATATGGTGGGACAAATTCCTATTATCATCTCGTCTTGACTATGATGAGCTCCAAGTGTGACAAGTTGATTGGCGGTTCCCGAGTTGAACCGACATCATCAAGTCTAGAGAGGTAGAGTTCCTTGCCCTTTGAGTTGACGTTTCAGGTGAACTCACTCACCTCTTGCATAATCTCGTCGTCACACATGTTCTCTCACCAGCCTGCAGCAGCAGCATCACCGCTATCAGAGAAATACCCTAGCCAGCAGCATACGAAGAGAGTGGAAAAAAATGCAAAACAAATCCGAACCAAACAGACAAATTTGGACGTTTTGGATTGCTTCACTCTTCTCGTATGGGGAGTACCCCCTTCTGAGTCGACCTATTAGCATTCTCGACATATATCATCATTATGTCTCCCAGTCGTACACAGCTCCACTAGGGGCCATTCGCAAACAGCGTAGTTTTCTAGGGTAGGGGAGGACGCCTAGGTCTGACCAAAGTTTACTCCTTATAAAAACACAATTTTGTATGAATTAATGTCTACGGAAGGCGTCAGAATCTTAGATAGCCACATTTTGGTTTACGCGGTTTATAAACGGCTCCCTACCTTATGCATGTATGACAGAAGGGGGTCCGAATTCTTCTAGTCCCTTTCGTCATCTTCGAATAGAAATGCTAGCTATTTCCTATCGCACTCCAATGCTGCATATCATCTATCTATCGATTTGGGATCCAGTTGAGGAGCAAACAAACCAAGATCGTGCATCTGCACAGGCGAGCAATATTCAGTTGCAACGATGCAGAAGAGAAGATTGGAAGATATGCTTCATTGGAGAGGCTGCCCATGACACGTGTCGTTTCGAGGATGACGAAATTTGAACTGACGGCAAGTATCTTGCCGTAGAAAGCTATCTTCTGTCATCAGCCCGCCAGCGCAGCACAGCGTCAGCGGTTGATTTCTGTGCGTGCGTGACTTGATGTTTGCATGATTGCGTTGCGTTTGCATTAGCCCCAATAGTGGACAAATTAAGCGATGTTTTTATTTTGTCGAACGTGCGGCTTTCCTAATGTTTATCCGGTTGATTGTGTATTCGGGTGGATTGTTTGGATACCCTAGAATTGTACCATTATGAAATTTAATCTTGGTTCAATATTTCTTTAGGCTGTCGTCGCACAAATCATCACTGCCTTCCATTTGCTGTATTCCTAAACGATATTAATGGATGAGACTCGCAGTAGTTAAATCTGTTTGATTTCTTCAGTGGGAAAACGAAAACATATCTGAATAAAATTTTAAAAAAATCGTTAGTTTCTAAATTTTTTAAAAAAAATATTTTGTTTATTTTGCGTCAGTCTAGTCTAGTCTACGCATACACAGCCATTCACTGAAAGAATCCTGAAAAATGATAGAATTGGCTATTTACCATTATTCTTGACATTATTAATGCTTGCAGTACATCGGAGATGCATTACAAGCATTGAAGCAGCCAGACCTACTGTGAAGCATTGTTGATTCTACAAAAAAATTTCATAGCAACTACGAATTGTACGGTCATCTATGCTCATGCTCTTGCTCAAAACAGAACATCGATATATCAATAAAAATGCAAATTCAAAAAATAATTAAACAGAAGGGTTATTGTATTTTTATGTAAAACTATGGGTAGGTAATGTCTGTTTTTTTTTTTAAATTTGTTTCAGTATCATTAAACTTGCTGCACTTTTTCAAAAACAAACTGAAAACTACTTGGGATCAATAGGCTCGTATATATGTGCTCGTAAACTTCTAATTGAAGAAACTTCTTTTGCTACATCAGCATTTTGACCGGAAACGGAAAGACTTGATAATGCATTCGCTTGTCCACTGACTGCAAACTATGTAATCAGTTTGTCAATTGATGTTCACCTATCCAGCTTTTTACGCTAGCCTGCCATAAATTTTGAATCACCCCTTCCTGACATTTCTTGCCGACACTATAAAAACCATTATGGATCAGTCAAAGCAAGCCTGATGCTGATACTGAAACTGAATATTTTCAATGCTGACGATGTCAAGCGTCAATTTTTTTCACTTTTGTTAAAAATGAATCAAGTTTATTCCTAATCCAATTTTCTTGCTATTTTAGGTCGAGAAAGAGTAAAATCCGGTAGCTGGAAGATGGGAATTTACAAGGAGACTTTAAATGCCAAAATTTGTATGGATTTATACCCCAAATTGCACGACCGCAAGCACAACCACTACATGACCTGAGCTCAGGAATTTTGTTACCCGAGTTCTTACCTGGATCACGGTTTTGATGATTCCTTGCTGTTTTTAGCTAACGGTGTTATGGTGGCATTCCACATGAGTCTCTTGGTGAGGTCAGATGTAAGAGAGATATAGAGATTTATACTAATTTTACTACACTGAAATAGGGAGGGGTCAAAGTCCAACCGGGTCCAAACTAAACCTTGTTAAGGGTTCTCTGTCCAAGTAGAACATGGTATTCGCTAAGCCCGATCGGGACTCATCCCAACACCGCTGGTATGACCTAGTGGAAACTGCATTCAAGTAGTTTAAACCTAAATGATGTGGCCAGAATCTGGCGTGACCTTGCACAATAAATGTCCCCGTATATTGGGAATCCTAGGCCTATATCATTCTGCGAATAGTATCCCATTGTCAAATTTTCCTGCTTCCAGAGGATACTATTTCAAACAGACTAGGTGTAGAACATTTACGACGACTTTCTCTCTTGTAATGTTCGTACATATATCATATTAATGAAGATTCGGAAATAAATAGTTCGACCCGCCCATTTTCTTTACATAAAATGTATGAAGTACTCCCGTTTTTTTGGTTTTTCCCGATACTCGTTAATTAATAAACTCGAATTTAATCACCGAATACAAATTCCAAACACGTTTATTCGTCGGCCATCTTACTCTTTCTATCTCTACACGTCATTCCCACAGGGTGGGCAAGTTAGCAGAATCCACACTCTAAAAGCAAATACAACAACTCCTTATTCACACGGGTTTGTGTGAATACAGCTCTGCATTTAGTGTGTGTTATGAAATATAGTCCACAGGTGAATTGCAATTATAGTCCATAGGCAATCTAAAATAATTAAAAGAGGAATTAGCAGCATAAAATACATAAAATAATACAATTTTGGCTACAAAGAATTCGCAGCTTCCAAACAAACTCCATGAAAATTTTTGACATTCAAATAAACAAGCATATATTCCCGCCTTCTAAGACCAAATGACCAAACTATAAAATCGGTCGGCAAGAATTGTCAAAATCGAATCACCCCTCATAGTTTTATAGCCAGCGTAAGCTGGATTAAAACACATTGTTCAATGCAGTAAAATAGCACACACGAGACGCGAAATGAGACAAGACATAACACTTATCGTTCTTACAATCGTTAAGAAAAGATTAAAATTACCTTTACGTCGACCGGTTTCGGGCGTGATCTAGCCCATCTACAGGACAATGTCCGACTGACTGCGTTGGTTTTCGTACGTTGTTCGTACACGTCCAAAAACGAAGATCCCATGCCGAGACTGCTCCGCAGTCTACATAGGTCAAACGCGCCGGAAGATAAAAACAAGAATAAAAGAACACAAGAATGCTGTAGACGCAAACAAACCTAACGAATCCAGCGTCGCGGTTCATACCTCAAACAACAACCACAACATAAATTGGGAAGAAGCAAAACTGATAAAAAGCGTTCAAAAGATTTCACATTTGAATGCGTGGGAGTCCATGATCATCACAAACAGCAAAGAGCCATTGATGAATGAGGATGATCCCCCAATCGTATCGTGCCTCTTCGCCCTAACTGACCTGACAATACAGTAGCATCTCTTCGTTTTTGGACGTGTACGAACAACGTACGAAAACCAACGCAGTCAGTCGGACATTGTCCTGTAGATGGGCTAGATCACGCCCGAAACCGGTCGACGTAAAGGTAATTTTAATCTTTTCTTGACGATTGTAAGAACGATAAGTGTTATGTCTTGTCTCATTTCGCGTCTCGTGTGTGTCCTGAAGTTCTTACGTTAGCAAAAACTGTAAAAGTTAACAGTAAAATAGCGACCTAGGATTTCGCGAATCACAAAACTTCCAGCAATTCACATGAAAATCGTGCGAAACACAATCAGTTTTATCTTTCCAGTCTACTTTTCATCTTATTTTTAACGTTTTCATGTAAGTGAATACTGAATATTCATTTAAAGCTAATTCTTCATCTCATTGCACATACTGCCCAATTCATAAAACTACCAAAAACTTATCGCTTGATTTATTAAACTTATAAACATATCTACTTTATTTGAAACTGATGCATCATGAACGTCACAAATTTAACCAACATCCATTCAAGCAAAGTAATACATCGCGTGATCATCATTATCGTCCGTCCGACCATAAGACGAATGGCTCCAATAAACGCCATAAATCACATCAAGCTAATCGGTGTGCCATTGCGAGGGGATACTTCGCCAACTGTCAAACCCCTAACATGCCAGCCCCCTTTTCCGTCGTCAGTTTACAGTCCGTCCTCTATCGTTGCTTGATTTTGACATTAAAATAGAAAATAGAAAAGTATTCAAAACATTTCTCCCCCCAAAGAAACCACTTTGGCATGCGTGTGCGGAATCGAGTCGAGTCAAGCCACAAGAACGCGATCTTGTATGCTGCCGCCTGGCGGGACTTTTACTGCTGTTGCTGCTGCTGACAACTGGCGAGAAGAGGAAGCGAGTTTACAATTAGAGATTAATTTATGACTTTCATAGCGCAAATAAACGGCCCAGTGTGTCGCGTGAGAGGCGTAAACAGTTTGTCGCACGCATATGTGTTAAGGTGAAACGGGACGCCGTGTTATTTTTCCTATCTTGCCTCTCTTTCTAACAATTTGCCTCGCGATTTTGAGGATGGTAATCTCGAGTTCTATCGCACTGAAGATGCTGAAAAACAATCAGCATATGCACTGCAAGTGAGCATACACAGTGATAGGTTTTTGTTGCAAAATATGAAGTAGAATCTGAGATTACCATCTTAGTAGCAACAGAACAATGGCGGATATTTCCCCGACCGTCCCGTCCGCCCTTAAGAGCCAGGCATGGTATGGTATGGAGCGTTGAATTGGGTGGAGACAAGCGATTGAATGAAATTGTAGGGTGGACAAAAACTTTTTTAACGTTTACTAACGTTGGAAAAGTTTCAAAATTTATTTTTTTTTGTTAGGCCAGAACAAATCTTTTTTTCTTCTTTTGCCTCAGTGTTCGTCGACTCGAGGCGATGAAAATAAATTTGAAAAAAAAAACTTATAAACATTTTATAAAACTCAAATTTTACCAAAAAAAAAAATCTAAATTGCGTCAACAAATTATTGTTATCTCCCATTAAATTTCTAAGAAAAGGACCAAATTGTTCCGAGAGAGGTTCAGTTTAAAGAAATTAATTTTGTTCCAAAATTATCATAATTTAGAGAATTTCACAAACATTTGTCTTATTATTTTCAAAATAGAAATTAAAAAACGATGAAGAACATTTGAGCTTCGAGATAGGATGAAGTATAGATCCGGTTACAGGCATTAATTTTATTCATATTCATTTATCTCAACATCAAGTTCATGATAACACTGAGCAGCTGCAGCATTACTTTACTGCATACTCCTATGAACGATGTTCAAAAACATATTTCTCGGACTTTCTTCCGCGCCTGCATTTGAAACAAAATATTATCTGCAAATTTGTTGAAGACACAGAAAAGGCACTGTGAACATGTTTGAAAAGAAAATACTAAATGAAACTATCGAAGAAATCTGTCGTACTACTACTACTTTATGGCTCGACGTCCTCACTGGAACATGGCCTGCATCGCTTCAACTTAGTGTTCTTTGAGCACTTCCACAGTTATTAATTATAGAGCTTTCTTTGCCTGCCATTGCATGAATTTGTATATTGTTAGGCAAGTACAATGATACATTATGCCCAGGGAATCGAGAAAATTTTCCCGACCGGAACGGGTATCGAATCCATAGCCTTAACCACTAGGCTAACTGGAAATCTGTCATATTAGTGTCATATTAGTGATTCATCGATTGTTTTCGGCGAAAAATGAAAAACAAATATTTTGCCAGATTGTTCGGACGATTCGGTCGATTTAACTGGCCTTCGACCATGTTCTGCGGACTCTAAAATATATTTTTTTTAATTTAAAAACACAAAAAAAAAACACAAAATACAAATACAACACAATTTTATGTACATTTGCTTAATGGTAAAATTTTTAATATCCAATCAGTTGAAAACTTGCAGTTTGTTTAATGATGACTAATAATGCAGGGGTTTTCAACCTTTTGACAGGCGGCGCATTTCATATAAATAAATTGTTTTGTGGAGCACCCATGATAGTGCCAAAGCATAACTCATGACAAACTTAGTTTTATATATTTAGCTTAATCTCATACTTCCCTTTCTGACTTCATTTTTTTTAATATCTCTTGCAACATCATAATGAGCGGAGTGTATGGGGTGATTCTCAGACGATAATTTTTACAAATCCCTTAGCAATGACAAGATTTTTGGCGGACGCTTGCAAACTATCCATTTGCAAGACTTTTCCGCAAAGCTTTCTTATGAACTTCTTCCAACTTTGGAGGATGTCATAAGCCTCACCAAGAATTGTAATACATTCCTGATATTTCTGGTAGATACCTTATACTATCTTGGATTGAAGTCCAAAATTTGTAGCAAATTCCATGAAAAGGTCATTGTAATGCAGATTACCGACAAGATATGTGATAAACTTTTTACAGTGGCCTAGTTAGTCAAGGTTCCTCCATTTCAGTGCCCCTTTGTTACGTTTGTAAAGTAGTTGTGCCGTATATAATACAGTTTTAAGAATTTTCCATGAATTGGAGAATGCAATTCATGGAAAATTCTTCGATTGTTGCATGGAGTGTGTTACGTTTGTAAATTGTTGTGAACATTTTGTCAGTTTATTTGGTATGTTATACTAAGGTTTGTACATCTGTCCCTGAAATTTAATGTGCATTTGTAGGGCTTCAAACAATTCAGGAGCGATCCAGTACAAAACACGCAAACCGTCCCCTAACACGGACATCAAATTGTAGACGGTTTTGTTGGCCAAATCAGTATGCCCCCTTAGGATTAGTAATTCTTAGACCAAACACAAGCTATGTAAGCAAGTAACGCTGCACACAAAAAGGCAATCCGCCAGAAGAAATACGATCACAGGATGGACCAAGAACAATAATGATACCTCGTCATCCTGAATTCGGGCTTCGTTATCCATATGGATGACTGGGCACAATTAATGTTCCGTGTTACATGTTTGTGTTTTGTGCGTTTGTAATGTTCCATTTTGTTTTTCGTATCCAAGTTCCCAGACGTGGGGCCCAATACGGAAAATAAAATATGCATTTCTTCTTCTTCTTCTTCTTGGAGTAACGTCCTCATTGGGACAAAGCCTGCTTCTCAGCTTAGTGTTCTATGAGCACTTCCACAGTTATTAACTGAGAGCTTCCTCTGCCAATGACCATTTTGCATGCGTATATCGTGTGGCAGGCACGAAGATACTCTATGCCCAAGGAAGTCAAGGAAATTTCCTTTACGAAAAGATCCTGGACCGACCGGGAATCGAACCCGTCACCCTCAGCATGGTCATGCTGAATACCCGTGCGTTTACCGCCTCGGCTATATGGGCCCTTTTGCATTTATAAGGTTCCAATATACTATTTGTTACACCTTCACTGGTTCATTCCTATGAATGAATTTCTGGAGGAATTTCTGAAGGAATCGCTTGAGCAAGAATCCATGGAACAACTTTTGAAGAAATCCCCGTTGAAATCTCTGAAGTAATTCTAGGAATATTCAACAAGTCTCTAAAGATATTATAAAGATATCGCTGAAAAAAAAAGTCTTAAGGAAATAAAAAAAAACTGAAGAAAATTCTAAATAAAACTGTAAAAACTTCTGAAAAAAAACAGGATTGTTTTAAGAACCCATAGATGAGTTTTCAGAAAAAAAATCCAGAAGGAATACCTGATGAAACACCTGTAAACCCCTGGTGGAATACTTAACAAAACCTCTTGAGATATTTTTGTAAAAAAAAAACCCGAATAAAAATCTTTAGTATTTTTTAAATGAACTCCTGGAGCAATCCAAACAAAAATTTTAGAAGTACAATTGGAGGAAATCCTGGAGATTTTTTTGAGAAAAAACATAGAAAAATACCCTGCGAAAGTTTTGATGAAACCTCTATGTGTATTTTTGCTGCAATCTCTGCAAGAATATCTTCCAGCCTTTCCATAAGAATCCTTATAAGAATCTTTGGAAGAATCTGTAGAAACAATCTGAAGGAATCCTTGAGGATTTTCTAAGACTTTCTTAAGAAATCGGTGGAGCAATAAAAAATGTCTTGAAGGATTATCCATAGGAATGCGAAGAAATCTTGGGAATTTCCTTAATAATCTTTTGTAGAAATTCTAAAGCAATCCTTGAAGAAAATCCTTTAGAACGCTTCTAAAAAAATTTGAAGGCATTCTAAATTTCTGATTCTTAATGTATCTGTGAATCGTTTTACAAAAGAAAAATCCATGAAATATTTTTGAGAAATTATTATTATTAGCTTTATTAGGGAGATTTTCAGCCCGAGGCTGGTTCATCGTTTTTGAGAAAGTTCATGGAAGGTTTTCTAGATGAATGCTTCGAAAAATTTGTGGAGAAATCTCCAAATCTGAAGAAGATCGTAGATGAATTTCTGGAACAATCTTTGCAAAAGATTTTTTCAAAAGGAATTCTTGAAGTATTTTCTAAAGGAGTCCATGTAACATTTTTGGAAACTATTTGTGCAAGACTTTGTTAAGGAGTTCTTGGAGAAATTTTTGGAAAACATTCTAAAGTCTAAAGAATCTATGGACTTATTTTTGTGAAATAATTTCTGACTGAATTTCTTTTAGAATTCCAGGATGATTTTTTAAAGTAACTCTACGATGAGTTTCCAAAGGAGTCCCTGAAAGAATTTCTTTTAGAGTATCTGGGAGATTTTTTCAGGAACTCGTGAAAGATTTTTAAATGAATCTTAGGATAGATTTCAACAAGGGTCCATGAAAAAATTATCGAAAATTCAGCTTAGTTTTTTTAAAGTAATCCTTGAAGAAATTTGTGAAGAAATATCTGGGGGAAAATCTGGAGATATTTATGAAGAAGTTATTAGTCGAACTTAGAATTAAAGCCATGGATGATTTTCTGAAAGAATCCCTCGAAATAATTGTGAAGGAACACTTAGGGCTGTTTCTGAAGGAATTCTTACAGAAAATTCCCGAATGAATCTCACATTTTTTAAGAGTCCCTGTAGGAATTTCCAAAGAAATCCCAGGAAGCTTTTCTGATAGAAACTCAGATTTTCAAAAAAAAAATAAATCCATGGAGCAACTTTATAAGCAAATCCTGGCGAATGTTTTGGGATAAATCCTTGGAAGATCGTTTGAGGAAATCCTAACCCTTTCTTTTGCATCACGTTGGCAGCAGCTAACTAACGTAGTGTACGGCTTAGGAAAAAAAATAACCCTGATGCCAAAAACATCTAGAGAAGCCTCGAAAAAATAGGTTAAATCTCTGATTTTTTTTTATCAAAGAATTCCCTAGAGGAATTTGTGCAGAAACTCATACAGAGCTTCAGGATTTCTGGTGAAATCCTTGGAAGAATTTTCAAAGTAATCTCAGTATAAGTTTTTGAAGGAACTTTTGAACCATTGCCTGAAAAACTCTGAAGGTATCGCTGAAGGTTTTATTAAATTAATCTCCGCAGAGTTTCTGAATAAACGTTTAAATAATAGGGGATATATTCTGTACCAACAGGTAGTATCCGTACACCAGCTAGGGAATCCCCAAACCAAACCGGAACGAATGACCCGAAAGTGTATCAGACGTGACACTTTACAACCCGACTGTTTGAACGTTTGCAAATATTGTGTGACCTGTTGATTTGTGTATCGAGCCCTGAAGATGGTCCAATAGCCGGACCGAAACGTTGGTGATGATAGAAGAATAATCAACGCAATTTATTAGACTGAGAGCCGAAAATTCCAAAAAGTATGCAAATAACGTTATTGTGTATGTCCATTGCTCAAAATATTGGCTTTGGAATCAACCATACATATGTTTATAGACAAAAGATTTCGATCGTACACAGAAAAAAATATGTAATTAAAATTCAGCGAGAAATCATGCACATAAAGGGAATGCTAGAGTTAGTGCACTTTTACATGAGATATAATGTAAAATTACATTACCATCATGTAAATTTCCGCCAACCATCGCGTAAATCACCATGGACTCTAACCGGTTACGCGACTATTAGCGGAAATTCACACGATCGTAACGTAATTTTACATTATATATCATGTAAATATGCACTAACTCTAGCATTCCCTTTATGTGCATGATTTTGCGCTGAATTTTACATGAATATTTTTTTGTGTGTAACAGGCTTTCGACATAGTGGTTTATTCTTTATTTAGCAAGAAATACTAATATATTCCAAAACTCAGTTTTCAAGCAGTTTTTATATATTTTGATACATTTTTGTATACAATTTATATAAAAATATAAATAAAATGTTTAGGTTTGTCTGTAACGACTGTTTATAGTAATGTACAATTTCAGATTTCGGCTTAGGCAGTCTTTGGTTTTGGCGTTGATTGTTTGTTACCTTCGCCGTCGTTTTGATCCTCGGATCGGACCTTCTTCAGGGCTCGATAATAATCAACTAGTCAATTTATAAAAACATTGATTTTGAGCCCTGAAGAAGGTCCGATTCGAGGACCGAAACGTCGGCGAAGATAACGAACAATCAACGCTAAAACCAAAAACTGCCTAAGCCGAAATCCGAAATTGTACATGAAAATAAAATGTTGCTTCTATTTTAGGTAAATTTCGATTTTATAGACATTTAAAAAATTGAAATGTCCACTAAATCGACGTATACCTACATTTTGAAGTATGGATCGAAAATCTGTAAATCTCGGCACATTTTCATTGTAGCGAATGCTCGCGGAATATAATCTACGCAATTCTTAGAGTCTGCGATTGCAGTTATAACAACTTTGCTATATTCACTTGGTGATTTAGATCATCCAAACTATTGTGGACTTTTGGAACAAACTTAGTTGGATATTATGCTACAGTCGTGTGGGGCTACTTTGGACACTTTTGAATATGGATTTTTTGAATTCAAAATATGGTTCAAATCTGTCCCAAAGGCATCAATTTGGGACTATTATAAAGCAATATTTTCTCCTTCATTTGGTTGAAATTGTTTTTCAAACAGACTCTTTATTGCTGGTCAGGACGCAAAAAAAACATCGAATAAATCAAAAAAAAAAAATATAACGTATCAAAACATTTGCTCTGTATGCATTGTTTCTACAGTTCATAAATTTCAAAAGGTTGATCAATTCATTCAAAATATATCAACGTAGCATATACAATCGAATATGTGTATCGTTAAACATTATAAAAGACATTTTCCCCTAAAAAAAAAAGACACGGACAACGTCTTCAGCTTTCGGCTGTACAGACTGTTTTAAACTTAACATGAGACAACGGACAACGGAACATGCACCAGTGGAAACGGGGAAGAAACTATTCTCACGAAAAGTTTCAACGCCCGAAGCGGGAATCGAACCCTCACCCCATAGCATGGTGCGATTATAAGCTTGGTGACCCTAACCGCACGGCTACGAGGCTCCACAAATAAAGGATTGATGGTCCCTTTTTAAAGGCTGTCCAATTACAATATCACGCTGCTCATAATACCAAAGATAACACAGAACCATCTAAAAACGCATATATTTATTGATGGATTAAGCTTAATTTTTGCATACATCCTACATACATACTCACGATTATTGTGTGTAAAAATTGTGAAAATCCATTCACTACTCTGGCAGTTATAATGTCATAAAGTTGAAAAACCATTAAAAAGTGTTAATAGAAGCCTCGCACGACGGTAGTTGAAATTTCCACGGAACATACACATTCCCTCAATACATTTCGAAGAGTAGCTTGCAATTATAGGTGCATGCGTTGACTACTTTACTTTCTTTCAGTCCTGTGCACCCATGGTGGTGCGGAGAGCCGAATAGGAAGATCTCCATCCTGGGCGATTGCCGCCATCACTTTGACCTGCGGCCAGGTCAAATTTTTGTCGACTACCTTGATGTCCTTGTTGAGGCTGCCGCTGCACCATCATGAAACTCAGGGCCTGCCTCCTGCAATGTCTTGCTGGATTCCAACCTAACGCTTGCTAGCAGATTTCGCTCCCACCCATGCGTTGAGTGTGGCCGACCCATATCCACTTTCGCTCCCAAAGTTCTGTCGCTATCGGCTTTTGATGACATCGACGATGCAGCTCCACGTTGGAGATCCAATTGTAAGGCACCGTGCACGAACTATATACTGCAGGCACCCATTGATGAGTTCGAGTTGAAAATTCGGATTTTGGTGCGTCGACTGTTTTTTCATACATTTCTTAAGCTCGCAAAAGTAGCCCCGCCTTCTTGCACCAATATCGCTCTTGGTGCAGTCATTTGGCTACCAATATATTGAAAGCTTTCAATATTCTCTACTGCTTGCCTAGCTACCGTGAAGCTGAAAGGTTCGACCGTGTTCATATCCATCGATTTGATCTTGTTGGTATCGAACCTTTGAAACTTATGAAATATCAACTTATGGAGAGTATGGAAAAGTGAAGGAACCGTCAAATCCATCGAATTATGGAGAATATCGAGTTGTGAAGAGTTAACAAATGGCTTGATTTTCTGAGGTGTTTTTTTTTTGTTTTGAGTCAGATAGGGGAGACTGGAGAGACTTGATCCCTTTTTCTTAATTTGCCTGTAACTTTAAGAAAAAACACAAAATTAGATCCACTTTTCATACAGAATGGCAGGTAAACATCTATTGCAAGCTTATACACAACAGAAGGACTTTAAACTATTGTTAAAGTTTTCAAAACTGAGATTTTATGGAGGCATGTCTAATGATGTATTTTTCAAAAATGGGTCACAATTGATCCCCTTTTGAGCACATGGTTAAGATTTACTTAAATTGTTAAGGATATGCCGTATTTCGAAAATGGGGAGACTTGATACCCCTTTTGATGGTGTGTAATAAAATAATAATTATTTGACACTTTTCATCATTGAATATACTAGAATTCCGAGTGACATAGAATTTTATTTTTTTCATGTATAATGTGTGTGTAATCCTCGAGGGATCAAGTCTCCCCATGTCATTGTTGTATACACTAAACCACATTATTTAAAATATTTATATGACAGCCTTATTTGGACAAATACATTTGATAGTATGTTATTTATACTTTGTGCTGTGAAATTTTGACACGATTTGGTTCAATTTTCACAAAGTTATTGAGATTTTTCGGAATCGCCTAGAAGATTTCTGAAGGACTGAAAACAAACCATCAGC
Source organism: Aedes albopictus (assembly GCF_035046485.1). Lineage (NCBI taxonomy): Eukaryota > Metazoa > Arthropoda > Insecta > Diptera > Culicidae > Aedes > Aedes albopictus. The sequence continues at coordinate 32,296,453 of NC_085137.1, forward strand.
CATTAAAAAATAATGCAATACATAATTAAAATCAATTGTAGCCAAAACATTGTCGTCTGTCCAAATGTTGTTTTGGAAAAAATATGCTAGAAGAAAACTGTTTTTGATTCCGAGAAAATATGGGGGGATCAAGTCTCCCCAGGGATCAAGTCTCCTCAGTCTTCCCTACCTAGTTACTAGTTCTAAAATGTTGCTCCACCCTAACGAAAACTATTAAACGTCTAGTTTGACAAATTTTTCATTAACTTGTACACTCAAGTCTCCGTTGACATGGGCGGACGAGTGAAACGGGAAACCAAGATATCATCACGTCAACATCATCCCTATCGTCTATCTTTAAACTGCGATGAAGGCTATGGTGCTGCTGCTGCAGTTCTTGGCAATATGTAGAATGATGCTTACGGAGGAATTATGAGTTTTTATTTGGATTTCAATGACGCGGCGGCAACCGGAGGGCACAAGAACGCGTGTGGGTACATATAAGCAAGCTCACTCGTAAGTATCCTACAACTTGGACACATGTGCAAACTGATAGTGTTGGCGTCTTGGTTCGCTTAATAAACAAATTAATATGGTTGTTGATTGTTGCTGAGCATAGTCGTCGTTTTTGTGCTGGGTGTAATCCGAAACTGATGGGAGTTTTATGAAGCAATTTGCTTAGTTTTCAAGTTCATCGTCGCATGGTGTTTAATGAGGCTCGTAAATGTCCCAAGAAATGACATTTATGTGATGATGTCAATCGTTTATCGCTCTAATCGTTACTTCCAGTCATCAAATTTGCATAACAGATTGGAATTTCCATATGTTTTTGATGATGTCGCGATATTCGAAGATTGGTTTGAACCGGATAATTTTCCCGAAGTTAGTTGACCTTGTAAAATCAACTTAAGGTGGTAGAGCAGTAAATTTATATGGACTTGAATCAAACTTATTAATTCCTTAAGTCAGAAATCGCAGGGTTTGTCTTTGATTAATTTACGGCGACCGGTTTGCATATAACCGCAACCATTGCAAAAAACATTATTCCTTGACTCGCAAATTCTCACCAATTATCTGCCCACATTTATAGCCCCAACAACTCGTCAACCGACCAGAAGCAGCTTCCCTACTGCTCTCAGAAGCTCTGACAAGAGTTAATTCGATCGTTACACAGTAGTCAAACACGGTCGCATTCGAATTACAGCCACACTTTAGTGTGTAGGCAGGTGCTTCTGATGACCGAGATATTGTCACAGCAGAAGCAGCAGCAGCGATCAGCGAAAAAAGTGATCGTGCCTCTCAGACACTTTGCATCCATATGAAGTTGTTTGGTCACTCCTAAATTACCGATTCCGGCAGCCGGACAAAACTGGTCCTCGGTGGAAGATTAAATTATGCAAATGGGGCTGGGGCATTAATTGGGGCTCTCGGTGGGGTTCCGACTGCGGTTTTGCTCTTTCTTTTGCAGTTCTCACGTGTGAAGATAAATTTTTGATCTGTCAAAACATTCAGCATTCCATGGAACGTTTGGTGCTTATTAGCACAAATTTTTATAACGACTCGTTGAATCGTATTTTGACAACGTTGGTGGTGATTGTAAAACAAGCGGGAATGTGTGTTGTTGTATGCCTTGTCGTTTCTTCAGCAAAAGCAACAGAAACAAAAAATCTGATTGGCCACGGTGACTTTGTTAAACTATAAGCCTTATTTAGAAATGCGCTATTGTCAATACCAGCTGATACCTGCTTTTTGTAGTGTTTTATATTCACTTCTAAAAAGTAACATTCCTCATAAAACATTATTTCTCACCCGGCTTTTACTTTGATACTCTTTCAAGGAAGAAAGGAAAACCTAGAGCGTGTATCAGAGTCTGTTTTCATCCTATCACTTCTCAGCCCAAGGTCATCCCAGTATGATTGGCTCCTTTTTCAACCAACAGAGCCTCATAAGGGGCTGTCTATTAATTACGTAAGGGTTGATGGGGGGAGGGGGGTTTGAGAAATCTTACGCGCCATACAAAAATATTTGGGTTCTCATACAAAAAATCTTACAAGGGGGGGTGGGGGAGTCGAAAAATCGTAAAATTTCCCTTACGTAATTAATGGACAGCCCCTAATCCATCCATTTGTACCCAATTTGAAGAGAAAGTGCAATGATTCATCGTACGCTACCGAATCAAAAATCCCAGTTGTACCGACATCGTACACATTCATCGGGGTCGACCCCGAATTTGATAATACTTCTATTAGAATGTCGGTCACGTTCGGCCCGATCCTTGACAATATCTTTACACTACGGAGAGAATGAGGCTGCGTTAACCTGCGAAAACCTTTCTCTTTGTGGGTTTATATATTCTGGATTGCCGCCGGTTGATGATGAAGGACGGATTGTGGATTCAACAGAGTTCGATTCTGGCTCGTCGAGGTCGCTCCGTTCTTGACTTGGAAGAGGGCACAAAACGGTTTGCCCTGTACGTGTTGCTTTCAAAATCTAGCACGACAATGGAATTTTTCCTATGATTTTCACCGGCCTTTTGTGAAAAGGAAAGCGGTGGCATCCGTCTCGTTGTTTTGTGGATATATGTTGTTCTACCACAATCAATCGGATCGGTGGAAACAGCTGCTGCTGCTATATGTTCTGATACCATAGATAAACCAAATGGCAACTGATTCGTGATGTTGTGCCAGCCGAAAGACGTGATAAGCATGCTGATTAACTAGAAAAGCATATTGCACAAAAGATTTTTTCAAATGGCAAGTCCATGAACTACGTTGACTTCCAAAGTCGGTGCATATAAATTTTCAAAATTCCGGATGATCAAAAATAAGTTTACGTATAGTTTATATTCAGCGCCTAACTACAAACAGACAGGAGCATAAACGTACTCCTATACAATGGTTCGAGTGAAACAAAACTCCACCCGATTTGAGAGCAAACGCAATCAAGTCCCGACAAAACATGTGCTAATTGCAACGCGCCCAGTCGGCGTTGCAAAATTGTTGTGCCAGTTCGCACAGCTGGATTGCGCTCTTCTTTTACGCTTTCGGTCCGAGAATCAATGCCGGAATGAAGTCAGACAGTAATCGCCGGCTCTTGACTCCGACCGTCGTCGTCGCCACTTGGCCGTCTGTCTGTTCGTATCATAAGATAAGGTTTGGCAGCGGGATGCACCCTGCTGAAGTCAGTCGAAGGAGTTTCCAAGTAAAAATAGAAATCTTGTCATGGTCGTATTTTACAAACTGCCAAATCGTTGTCTTACGTGAAGAAATGAATGGGAAGGTTGTGTTTGAGAAGTTATGGTATTTGTTGTGTGGTTATATATAATAGCGACGTCTTCTTTGTGGATGTTTGATATGCCTGAAAATATTAGAACGGGTTGGAATTTTTAGGAAATATCCATAACTTCCTTGGGTAAAAAGTAGTTTTACCCTTCAAAAAAATTCTAGAAAAATCACCATGAACAACCATTGAATACCGTGGGTACACAGTCATGGATCACTTAGTGGTATTTTTGACCTTCAAAATTTAATTAAAAATAAAAGAAAACAAAAACTACGACTTTGAAAGCACCGTTGGCTATGTTTTGATTCGAACTTTTCATTACCGATCCATTTGAAGTATAATCGAAAGTCATTTCCGCGTAAAAAAGGAATATTTCACTGATTACAAAATGCCCTATTATGGATCAGCTTCACAGAGTCCCACATATTATGGATCAATTTTTGCCATATTATGGATCAGTGCAAAATGACTCAAAATTCCAACTCTAATAATAAATTTGCGTTTGTAAGGCTAAACTACGCAGTGTATTCATTATTTTACTGATGGAGTACCCGATTTTACAACAGGAACAAAAAGAGAAAACAATAAAAAGTCCCGAATCCATTTACTTCGATAGAGGTACGCCACTAGGGTTCAGTGATGCTCTCCATTTTAAGTGTTACTATTACAACTCTGTGTTTCAAGACACCTGGTTTTTAAGGTAACATGTTTTTTTTAATGATACTTTTGATACTTTAAGGTAAGAATATTGTATCAAGAGCGTTGAGTGGAACAAAAATCTATATTTGTTTAAAGTGATCCATAATAGCGTCAAACGATCAGTTTTTGGGTCTCATTATGGATCACGCGCAACGCTGGATGGATCAAAATCAAGTATTCGGATCGCGGACGAAGTGTCTACGTCGTTTGTGACCTTGGATGGATTGAAGCAGGGGGATGCTCTTTCAAATTTATTGTTCAACATTGCACTCGAAGGAGCGATTAGGAGGTCAAGCGTGCAGAGGAATGGCTCTATCATCACACGGTCGCACATGCTCCTCGGTTTTGCGGACGATATTGATCTCATCGGCATCGATCGTAGGGCAGTGGAGGAAGCTTATGCTCCTCTGAAGAGAGAGACAGCGAGGATAGGCTTGACGATTAACTCTACCAAGACGAAGTACATGATAGCGGGTAAAGACAGAAGCAGGGCTAGTGGTGTTAGTGTTGAGGTAGTGATTGATGGGGAAGTGTTTGCAGTTGTTGAAGAATTTGTTTATCTTGGAACACTTGTGACATGTGACAATGACGTTTCCCGTGAAGTGAAAAGGCGTATTGCAGCTGCGAATAGGGCCTTTTACGGATTGCGTAGCCAGCTTAGGTCCCGTAACTTGCAAACGCAAACAAAATTCGCTCTGTATAAGACGCTGATTCTTCCGGTTGCCCTCTACGGTCACGAAGCGTGGACGTTAAAGGAGGTAGACCGAAAAGCTTTTGGAGTTTTTGAGCGCAAAGTGCTGCGGACAATTCTCGGTGGGAAACAAGAAAATGGAGTGTGGCGCAGACGCATGAATCACGAGTTGTACCAAGTGTACGAAGATGCGAATATTGTGAAACGTATAAAATACGGCAGACTTCAGTGGGCTGGACACGTAGTGCGAATGTCGGAAGAAAGAATAGCGAAAACAATATTCAGCAGAGAACCCGGTAGAGGTAGGCGACTTCGTGGGCGGCCGCGAACTCGCTGGCTGCACGCGGTTGAAGAAGATCTACGATCCCTACACGTTCGGGGAAACTGGAGGAACATCGCCCAAGACCGACGAAGATGGTGCTCTACTATACGCTCGGCATTGGAGTAAAGTTACTTTGTAGCCAACAAGGTAAGGTATGGATCACTGTTGAAAGTCACATTATTTTAGTATTTGAATCCCAGAATGAAACAAAACTTCTTTTAATAGATACATACACATCTTATCCAACGTGTACGAGTGATTTTTATATCAAAATTGATGGATTTCGACACTTTTAGAGCTTACCGCTGCAGGAGTAGCTTCTTATGGAATTCGGCTTATGGAATTCGGCAGATGTGAGAGGACAACACTATCGTTGCATTAAATACATTTTATTTTTAGATTGAACTCTTGTAAATAAAACGTCTCAGAAAACAAATAGGATCATGCTACAAAAATGAATTTTGTGCCGAAATATATGTTTTGAGCAAGATATTCGACTTTAAACATCAAAGTGATCTGTAACTGTGTAGGGACGGTAATAATAAATTAACTACCCTCAGCGTGTGAGATGGATCATTCCTGTCCTCTGCTGCTCCCGAGTCTACATTCTCGACACCATTCAGGTGCTCATAGAGATGCTGCTTCCACCTTTCAATCACCTCACGTCCGTCCGTTAGGAGACTCATATCGTAATCCCTAGCGGATTTCAGCTCACGGCACGAAGCCGTTGCTGGATTCGTTGGGCTCCTAGTAGAACATCCGTGTTTCCGTACTATGCTTCTTCCCGGTGGCATCTATTTTCCTGAAATCGGCAGGTCTACTGGTGATGCTTCTGTTCTGCGTTCAAATAGGCTATGGTTTCGTGGCCCAGAGTTTCTGTACTATCCGCAGGAGCTTGACCAGAGCAGGAAAAAGAGACACCAAACACTAGCAAGGAGTTCCGTGCGTGTCTGCAGTTCCACGAGGTTGCACTCACCGAACCGATGCTGGACCAGCTGCAATCTTCAAAGTGTAAGGACGGAGACGAAGTCTGCACATTGACGAAGATCCAGAAGCAGCCGCACCAGCAGCAGCAAGTGGAGAAGTGCAGTTAACCTGTATAGCTTGAGTCCGTTTCTGGACGCCGAGGGTGTACTACGGATGGAAGGTAGAGCGGTGCAAGGATCGCCGCTACCGTTCGAGCTGCTATTCTACCGAAAAGCATTCTTCATCTACCGGAGATGAAGAAAATCATTTTAATGGCACAAATTTCCCAAATCGAGGAGAGCGTGTCTCTTAAGCCGACCTACTGATACTGTCACGGTCCACCGCAGGTCGGAGAAGAGGTACATCTGCCTGTTCACCTCTATGACAACGAGGGCTGTCCACCTTGAAGTCGCACACAGCCTGATGATTCAAGTGTATCTGAAGGCCATAGAGTAAGGCGGGGCAAAAGTTCGCACCTTACAGTCCTTGTCAAATAACTATAAAACAAAAAGAAAATAGGTTCTACCCCGTTAGGCCGAAAGCCGTTAAGCCGAATGCCGGTAGGCCGAATGCCGTTTGGCCGAAAGGGTCGTTAGGCCGAAAGGGTCGTTAGGCCGAATATGCCATTAGGCCGGATGGGTCGGGTCGTTAGGCCGAACTGGTCACTAGGTCAAATGGGTTGTAAGGTTAAACGGTTTGCTTAGGCAACTGGATGGTAAGAAACTGTTTAATGTTTGAGGGAAATGGGCTTCGACCTTGACATTTTGGTGGGCTTTGAATGGTTAATTGAATAAACACACTATGGTCGTAAGCAGTGTCGCGAAGCATCAGCGTACAAGTCACAAAAAAACTGATAAACACCAAGCTTGTGTCACCCTGTCTCTGCGGTTTCTGATTCGCTCTCTCTACAGTCGCTAACACCAGAAAAGACAGAATCCCTGTTGGCTTTACGCACAATTCTTCAACAAAACTAAACAGGGACTTGCGTTATAAGAAGTACAAATCGAAACTACTGCGTATAAAACTTAAACTTATGTATTTCAACGTTTAAATAACCAAAACAACAATCTTGCTTCCGCAACACTCAACAACCTTGAACGAGCTAACGCACTGCTGGTGACGTTTCAATCTTCGGAGGGTCGGACACCTATCTCCAATTAAATGCATATCTGCGAGGGGTTGGACACTACCCAAACTCCGACACTCCTCCTTAATGTCAACACCTCGCCACCATTACTACTTTACTCCTCCTGAAACACAGCTACTCCTCCTCAATCCAGTATCCTTCTCCTCGTCGTTCTCCAACAAATACAGCTTCAGCTCCGTCCAGAACCATGCAACGTTCATGTCCGAAAGAAATGTTGTATCCCGCATCAACCATACGGCTCACCGACATTACGTTAGCTGCAAGTCCGGGTACATAGAGAACGTTTTTCAATTTCACGTCAATCTTCTCGCCAGTCACTCCTCGTTTCGAGAATTCACAGGTTCCGGTAGCTCTAACCGACGCCATCTTGCCATCAGCCAAGAAAACGCCTTTATTACACGGTACTACATCCTTCAGTTGTTCAATTTTCCCTGTCATGTGCATCGAACTGCCACTGTCAATCAACCATCCTTCCGTTTCGATACCTCCTTTCACTGTAGCTGTGAAGCACACATTGCGCGAGCCACTTTCCCTCGAACTGCTTCCGGTAACGGGTGCCTCCACATTTTCCATCCTGCCTTCTTCATCAGTTTGCCTGATTCCTGCCAAATGTGGACAATACCGACGAATATGTCCTTCTTCGTGGCAATAATAACATTCGCGTTTCCAATAGCCAGACCTTGTTTGTTGCTGTTTCGCTGCTCTCAGTGCCGTGTCATGATGAAAGACCCCGTCATCATTGAACTCGCAACGCCTCCGCCATTCATCGAGTAGTTTGCCCTTAACGTATTCCAGCTTCAATTCTTCCTCAGATCGGCCTTCCAATGCGGTAATTAATGGATTGTACGTCTCTGGCAAACTTGACAAAAGTATTGCCACAACCCAGTGCTCTCCCAACTTCTCTCCCATTCCATCCAATCTTTGTACCAGTTCTGTAATTTCTGTTAGATGCTTCGACATGTCACCTCCCTCAGTCAGCCTCAAAGAGCATAGCTTTCTCAAAACATGAATCTTATTACAGAGCGACCCTCGCTCATGATATGCTTTCAGCCTTGACCACATTTCGTTAGCCGTTTCTGCGCCAATCACATGAGTTAATTGTCCGTCATCTAGTGTCAAACCAATCGTCGCCCGAGCAGAAGCATCCTTCGTAATCCAATTAGCATCTGCTGCTTCCGGTTTAGGCTCGCTCACTACTGCCCACAGTCCGTCCTTCACCAGCAACAGTTCCATACGGAACTTCCAGCTGGTCCAGTTAAAGTTGTTCAGCCGTTCCATCGCCACCTTCGTGTCACTCATTTTCACTAACTACGTTTTGTCCAGTTCTTCCAAAATGAATTTTCAGTCCGCCGAAGTAGCGCCAAAATACACAAACACAACACTGGAAAAAATGTCCCACGACTCTCACTTCCAAACTTGCAGAACCACTTTGACTTCTTCTCAATTCTGGGCCATAACCTGTTGGCTTTACGCACAATTCTTCAACAAAACTAAACAGGGACTTGCGTTATAAGAAGTACAAATCGAAACTACTGCGTATAAAACTTAAACTTATGTATTTCAACGTTTAAATAACCAATCTTGCTTCCGCAACACTCAACAACCTTGAACGAGCTAACGCACTGCTGGTGACGTTTCAATCTTCGGAGGGTCGGACACCTATCTCCAATTAAATGCATATCTGCGAGGGGTTGGACACTACCCAAACTCCGACAATCCCATCATAGTCACCCGGTCACCCTTGTTTTGCTACAATCATCCTGACTTGGATACGGCTCATGTGAGTGTCATGACTCTCTCCGTCGCCTCAAGCAGATGCACGCGCAACAGCATGTAAAACTATGCATGTGTATTATCACAAGCACGGTACTACGTCATAAATCCTATTCGTTTTGCATAGCTCAGTTTAAACGCACACATTGAGCGCACCACGCAGTTTGCCCTGGCTACGGCAAACGCTCTCACTTCGCCCGTTATGCATCGTTGCTCAGAGAGATTGATTCTCTCGCAACCCGCCTGAAGCATACTCAGCAACTGCTATCGCTGCAAAGCTGCGAAGGGTGGAACCAGGTGGAACCCACAACATGTTTGTCATTCCAGGCGTGACATGCTAGATGGTTCGTATCACCTTGGGAATGGTTACTCCAGAAAGCGGTTCAAGTGATTGTCTCGTGATGGTCGCGATTATTCGCAAGACTGGTCGTAAGCAAAAACGCAGTTGATACAAGATTTAATACCGATTTTCAAAAATCCAGATTAAATTTAATACTCCATTCGGTAAGCATCAAAGAGCTCCAAGAGAGGATTTAACAAAGGAAGCACGCAGCCATCCTCTCTCGCTCGTCGTGATAGTCCAGCTCGCAGAAATGTCAAATCAGCAGGTGTTTATTTACTCTATTTTCTTACAAAAAAAAAAGAAGTTTGTTCCTCCTGCGTGATAAATCGTGATCGACAGCTGGCGCCCGACCTATCAGTGGCTTTCTCGTTGTTCTTACCTTCCCCTGCCGAACGCGGGAATCGGTAACCGGCGCCCCCGCTGTTCGTGAAAAATTAGCAGATTTTTGCTGCTACTGCTGTCGTTAGGATTGTCAAGTACGACCCGGATGTTCAGTGCGGATTCTGCGTCGGATGTGTCTGAAGATTCGTACTAGGATCTCGTCGTTTGTTTTTTGAGATTTTTTTTTGTGTTTTGGGAGCAAGCGTACCCGGCGGAGGATTTCGTGCCACAGTAAGGAGGATTTCGTGGTCTTTTTGGTTGCGGTTCCGTTGAAAGTTGCCCTGGTAGCTCACGCTGAGATCGATGAAACTGGATATGAGGTGGGACTTACTCCCCGGACGTCCCTTCGAGGATGCCCACCCGTGCCATTTCGAGTTTCTTTGCCTAGATTTGACTGTGGCGGGAATTACGCGATGAGCGTTGAATACATATCGCAGTTCTGAAATACCCACCGAGGATAAGTGGACATTATCAGACTGCACCACCGCTGTCAGTTTTCCGGATAAAAAAAAACTCAAGATTACAGCGTTAATTGCTGCACAAATGTTGAATTGTAGCTGGAGCCATAGGAGTAAAACATCACGAGGTTTCAGCTAGGGTATCGCGCCACTTGGGCGGTGGCTTCTATATTCGTCTGTTTTCCACTATAACTCAGTCAATTTTGATCCAATTTACTTGAAATGTTGTACACGTGTAGATACTATACCTATCTCACCACATTCCAAAAGTTGTGTTAATTGGTTCAAATTTGACTGAGTTATAGTGGAAAACAGACGAATATAGAAGCCACCGCCCAAGTGGCGCGATTCCCTACAAAGATATACTTTTGCTTCCAGTGATGCTCCCAGAATATTTCCAATCTCAAACATAAGTTTTACCAGGAATGAACTATTTATGCAGCTTGTATTTTGCCAGCAGAAAAAGCAGCAGCACCGGGTACTCCTTGAGAAGTCTTTCCCTGGTTTACTTCCATTAATTCAGTAAATCATAATTGTATTAGTTTCCTGGATATTCCTGCCAGAAATCGCTGCACAAAATTCGTTCCGATATTCCTACTTATTCTCCGAGGGATTACAAAATTTTCCGTAAATTACTGTTGTGAAGTTTCCTACAGAAGTGCATCCAAGTATTGCTCCCGGAGTTCCTCAAAACACAATTCATTCTGTGAGTCAAAATTTCTATGGAAATTCTATGGAATCCAGAAATACCTCGAGAAATTCTTCCGGGAATTGATCCAAAAATTCTTCCTGAAAATTCTCAAGAACTTCTGATGGGAATTCCTGAGGAAATTCTTCCGTAAATTCGTCCAGAAATTCTTCCGGGAATTAATCCAGAAATCCAAATAAATTTCTTCAGAATTCACTCTGGGAATACCTCTAGAAAGTTCTTTGAGAATACCTCCTGATGTTATTCCAGGAATTCCTCCAAAAAATCCCCCGGTTTTCCTTCAGAAATTCCTCAAGAAACTCCTCCGGAAATTCCTCCAGCAATTCTTCCGTGAATTCCTCAAAAAAAATCCCATTGGGAATTAATCCAAAAATTTCTCCGGGAATTTCTCAAGAAAATATTCCGGAGATTTCTCCAGAAATTTTTCGAGGAATTCTTTCAGAAAAACATCTAGGAATTTCCCCAGAAATTTCTTTGGGAATTCATCTAGAAATTTCTCAGTAAATTCCTCCAGGAATTGTTCCAGAATTTTTTTTTAGTTTTTAAAAAGAAAAAAAAAGACAATTACACCGTCTTCGACCTTACGGCCTCTACAGACTGAACAGTACAAACATTCGACAACAGACAACACATATAACACCCAGTGGCCCAGTGGAGAATTTTCCGTTTGACGAAAAGTTTTCCCCGACTGGAGTGGGAATCGAACCCACACTCCGAGGCTTACAAGACACCTAAACGACTGACGCCGCTAACCGCTCGGCCACGAAGCCCACGAAATTCCTTCAGAAATTCCTCTCGGAATTCTTCCACAAATTCTTCCGCAATTTGCTAAAGCAATTCCTCAATAAATTCCTTCAAAAACTCCTCGGAAAACTCCCAAAAAAAATACCACCGGGAAATCCTTCAGAAAGTCTTCCGGTAACTTCCGTCTGCTGTAACTTCCTCAGAAATTTCTTAGTGAATTTCTCAAAAAAAAAAATCTTCGGAATCCCTCTGTAACTTCTCCGGAAATCGCTCTTGAATCTCCTCTTGGAACTCCACCAGAAATTCCTGCGGAAATTTCTCTAGAAAATTGTCCGTTTACTCTTCTTAAAATTACCCAAGGAATTTCTCGAATTTTCATTGGGAATCCCTCCAGAAATTTCTTTGGGAATTCCTTCTTCCATTTTTTTTCTGGGAGTTCCTTCAGAAATTCCTCTTAGAACTTTGCAGAAGTTCATCTTGACATTAAAAAAAAATCCTCCGGAAATCCCTTAAGATATTTCATCGGAAATCCCTCCAGAAATTTCTTCGGAATTCCTTTGAGAATTTCTCCACGTTTGAGGATTCTCCTGGAATTTAAATTTAATTTTTCGCGTTTTAAAGTCTAAATTATAGTTACACCGGGAATAAATTCAGAGTTCCAGTAAGAACATGATTAACAAGATTATGTGCAACTGAATCGAGTTCTCTAAAACTTAGAAAAAAACAGCCTATGTGCAAAAGAAGGAAAAATCTTCGATGAAAAAGTTCTTAGCCGTTATGCTTATAGTGAGTATAAAAGTAATATTACGAAAAAACACCCTATGTTCAGAACAATGAAAAACTCTGTTGAGGGCTGTAATTCTCATAAAGAGCAGCAGTAGACTACCGCCTTGAAACAGAACAGTTAAACTAGAAAGAGTTTAGAAGAAGTAAAATTTCAGATGAAAAAGTTGATAGCTTCATAGTGAGTATAACTGTTAGCATAGAAAAGCCTATGTATAGAAGAAGGAAAAACTCTTATGCAAAAATTAATGGCTGTAATACTTATAAAGAACAGCCTATGTTTAAAATAAGGACAAATCCCTGATGACAAATTTAATAGCTGAAATGCTATATTTTTTGTCCACTAGGGCACTACGTAATCGATTCCAATTGGCAGCTGAACATACACTTTGTACAGTGCCTAAATGTATTCTATTTTACTGTATTGAACTGGTTGCCTTTGCGCTGTTTCCTTTTTTGTATCCTGTTCTTGGTAGAATGATAAGCACGATGATGTTGATGCGTTTAATAGCCTTTTTGATTTGTATTACATTCATTTGCAAGTAGCATAATTATGTTAATAATGTTACTGTATTCAATATCTTTATCCTGTCGATAGCTTTGGTTGTGCCGTTGTGCCCGTTCCTCATAACTCTTTGTTTCTGACTTAAAATAAGCTTTTTTTTGCTGTATTATAAATCTTTTCTACTTCGCGTCCCAAATTGATTTTCCCTACAGCTCCCCTATGACGTCGACTTTTCTCATGTTTATTTCGTTTTGTGCAATATAAAGCGATAAAATCAGTGGACACATATAATGACAACCTATTCGGCCTAACGACCCTTTCGGCCTAACGGCATTCGGCCTAATGGCCTTCGGCCTAATGACCTTCGGCCTAATGGCCTTCGGCCTACACGGATAAAAAATTACCATTCATTACATGGTAAATATTATTAACAAATGACTGGTTTTATTGTTCACAATAAAACACATGGTACATAGATATTTTGTTACTTTTTACAATAGAAATCAAGCCCATATAGTTCGTACAATAAGTGAACATTAGCTTTATTAGTGACTAATTGATTCGATTGTTTTTCAATAGTTCTATACATTAGCGAAGCCAGCATTTTCTTTTATCTTACTCACTCGTCTAAACATACACGAGAAAGAGAAAGATAGAAGAGGGGGCAGCTTGCCTCCTCTTTCATCTCGCTCTTTCTCGTGTGTGTTTAGGAGAGTAAGTAAGAAAAAAGAAAATGCTGTCTCCGCCAATGGTTCTATAATAATTTAAAGTTACTAACAGTAAAAATTAATTTAAGTTGATTTTAAATAGTTGCAAAAGTGTCTGCAAAGTTCTCATGGACTTTTTATTAAAAAATAGTTTATTTCTCAATTACACTTAAAAACAATTCGTAACAAATAAATAACAATAAATATTATTGTTGTTTGGATCATGTTTATATAATAAAATACAAAATCACTTGACATATCTATATATATAAAAATGCAGTGGCATACGTGGGACCGCGCATAACTTGCGAACGGGTGATCCGATTTGGGTCGTCTAAGTTTTGTTCTGTTAGTTTTCACCCAAGGAAGGTTTATGAGGCCTAAAACATGGGAAAATTGAGAGTTTTTGAAAATCGGGTTTTCATACATTTTGAACGGGGACTTGGGCGCTTGGCTAGGGGCTTGAAACGTCAAAACACGCAGTAGGCAAGACAAAGTTTGCCGGGTACAGCTAGTTTTTTATAGTTTTCGTTTTAAATTTGAGTACAGTAGATGTTTCGGTTATCGAATGTTATTCGCTAAAACTTCGACGACTGACAGACGTCAAGCCGTGTTGGCAGAGGAAGCTCTCAATGAATAACTGAGAAAGTACTTATAGAAAACTAGCTGAAAAGCAGGTTTAGCCAAGTGAGGATGTTACGACAAGAAAAAGATGAACAATGATTTTTCTAATGTTTTCCAATAAATTAAAGGAATCTAGTAAATAGTAAACTACCGGCGTCAATTGAACCGATGTTAAAATAAACATGCAATAATATTTGTTGTTATGTAAACAGATTTCGCCTTTGAAAAACCAAAGAATTCATATTTCTCGGTAACATTTTTCTCCAGCATTTACAGATACTAATGGCCACATGAATTGTGAACGATTTATGGTATGGATCATACGACCTGAGGTCTGACTTGTGATATTTGGCAGTTATTTGAAAAGATTGAAGATAGATCTTATCAACAGCTGCCAAGCAATACATACCAGACAGACATCAGAGTGTTTGATTCTTATCATAAAATGTGCATATTATTCTGGCGGACGTTAGTGCTCGTAAATGCTGGATATAAATGTTAGCGGGAAATATAAATTCTATGCATTTTCAAAAGCGAAAACTGCTTACAAATAACAACAAATATTATTGCATTTTTATTGTAACTACGATTCATTTGACGCCATTCAATTAATTGTATTTGTATTGTTAGAACAATGAAAAAACATTAAGATATATTGTTATCTTTTAAAAATTGCCCTAAAAATGTCTCATAAAAACACAATACATTCTATTGTTTTTCGCGAAAAAGTGTATGAAAATTTTCTCAAAATTTTATGGTTAAGATATATAACGACCACCATTTTTTATTGTAAAAGTGCCATTTACCATTCGCCGAATGGTATAGAACAATAGGGGTGATGGTGAGTATGCCGTGTAAATTACAATATGTGTAATGGTGAATATTTTTCGAAAAAATGGTGTTGTAACAATAAAATTTATCGTATTTTTATGATATTTTTTATCAGGGTAACGGCATTCGGCCTAACGGCCTGCTTCCATAACTGTGATTTTACAAACTAAGCTATGAAAGACCCCAAAAAAGTAGATCAACATGATACTCCCAAAAACTTTCAAAGAATTACACGAATATGTCGAAAAAATGTTTCAAAATGTTTTTTTTTGTAATTTTTCATTTTATGTTTTAAATAGGCGAACTCAATGATTGCCTTATAATCGATTTTTTCCCAAAAATAAATTAAAAGCCTATGTCAAAGTGATTTGAGAATACATATTACACATGTTATACATATATAGTAGTTTCTATACGAAATCGTAATTGTCATAACTGTTTGCAAGTGAGTATTCCCAACACTGCTTACAGCCAGTTGAGAAGGAAAAGGAATGTTAAAGTGTGATGGTTGCTGCTACTAGAGACCGAGAGTACTCTGCGTCCCCACAACCAGCTCGGATGAGGTATTTGTTGGTAAGGGTAGAATGTAAGATCTGGGAGTCACAGTGCGATCCATGGATAGGGAATATAATTAGGTAATAGATTGACACTGTGCTGTGAAAGTTGTAAGGAAGGGATACGGATTATCAACCCATTTCTGTTCCAGCGATGGCTATGAACTTATGAATATACATGAGTTATATGTAGAGAAGAGAAAGAGAGAAAATAGATAGAAAAATACAAAGTAGGAGGAAAGGAATGAGTCAGGGATTGACCCCAGGACCATCTGCATACGAATCAGAAGCGGTAGCCACTAGACCAGCAAGTCCGTCGGTTATGGCCCATTGGATTCAAAACTGCCTAAATTGCTACAAGCGTTATAAAATACTCAACAGAGCTGTATACTTAATTGTACTATTTACGCCACCCGCTAGACACATCAACTAACGTATATCGTAATAATAAATATGCATACTAAGCCTCGTAGTTTAAATACCAATATGGCAATAAACAATCAAATCCATTAGGTGCACAATTTTCCAGCAAATCACTTCAAACCCCATCAAAGCCCGGTACTAAACGCCTACTCCAATGAAATTTATCGCGATGGTTCTGAATTCGCCTCTATTCGACCCGAGCCAACCAACACCTAACGCGCGCGCAACAAATTCTGAATGAAAAACCGTAAAAATCCACATCTCATCAGATCACATCTCATTGACATTCACGCAAAGACGCAAAGAGGTTATACTTTTACGGCCAGCCAGCAACATTATCGTTCCCGCACTGCTGGCTGCCACAACAGGCACCACCGTCTTCGTAGAAGCTCGGTCGGTGGATCGGTTATTTCATTTTTATAGCGACCAAAGCTAGAGTCTCTGGGTTGAAGTCGTCGTCATCATCATCATCATAGCCATTGCTGCGCTGCATTTGAAGCGAGCCGTGCCATGGTCTGTCAGCGTGAACTCAGAACTTAGTGTATTGGCACACCAAACACCGAAGGCAGCAGCGCATATCATCTCTATCCCGTATCTCAGCGAGCAAATGAACGGCAGACGACAGCAGAAGCAGCCAATAATGTTCGGAAGATAAACGATTACTTTTATGTGCCACTGTTATACTGCGCTTTTCTGCATAAAATTTGTACGAGATTTGATTTATTTTTAATTTTCTCTATACACAGTGCCTGAAGGGCGCGCTTCTTGTCGGTTTTGCCCACGGAAGGTTCGGTGGCAGTAAACCGTCTTCTGTATTGTTGTGGTCGAAAGTGGGCCAACGGCATCATCATCGGTTTGTGGTTTGTGCTTTTGTCATCTGCATTGTGACGCGTTGTCGTCGTTGGAAAGTTGCTGTAAATCTGTAAATTATGGGATTCGGTGGCGACGTCTCTGCAGAGTAGGTCTTGGTTACCGTTTGGGGAAACCTGGGTTTCGTAAAGGTAGCATATAAGGCTTAACCATACAGCCAAAGCATCAATTTCTGAATCAACTGCATTTTGAAATACCATAACCGAGTACTTATTTTCTTTCATATTTCTAGCTCTGTTACAAGGACAAAATATAATTACTATTATTCTATTAATTCCTTTGAGAAATTATTTAGTAATTCCTCCGACATTTTCTTATTTCTTATATTAATTTGGAGATTCCTTGGGTGTTAACTTTGAACATTCCTCTGGTTAACCTTTTGGAATTTCTTTCTATAATTTGGGAATTCTATCTGGATTTCTTTTGAAAATTTCTTCGTATTTGTTTGTGAATTTTAACGCGGAATTCCTCTGGTGATTTCTTTGGCGATAATTTTGAGGATTCCATCAACAATTAATTTGACCGTTTTTTTTTGGGAATTTCTCCGACAACTGCTTTGAGCATTAGTTAGAAAATATCTTTGACTCTTACTTTGGCAATAACTGCAGCAATTCCTTCGGCAATTCATTTGAGAATTATTCATCCTTCTGTTATTTCCTATAGAAGTTACTCCTCCAAATAAATCACTAATTCCTTCGAGAATTCATTCGGTGATGCCTTCGTAATTTCTTTGAAAATTTTAAACAAACCCCTTACGCAAATTTCATTGGGAAAGCAGTCTATTTAAGATAATTCCATCCTGACATTCCTGTGAATTTACTCTGGACTACCTTCGAGAATTTCTCCAAGTATTCGCCAGGCATTGTGAAGAAGTTTATCCGGGAATCACTCAAAAATCTTTTCAGAAATCCCTTTGGAAGTTTCGATGGGCTTTTTTTAAGGCATTTCTTTCGAGAGGTCCTTTCTCCTCCGAGAGGTCCTTTAGGGACTACTGTTAGAGTCTCGTTGAGAGTCTTTAAATAATCTATCAAGATATTTCGTTACAACTTTCATCGGGATTTTTTACGGGAATTCCTTCAAGAATGCCTTCAGGCGTTCTGGATGAAGTTTCTCTGGAAATTCCCCCAAGAATTCATCCAGTAGTCCCTTTGAAAATTCCTTTGTGAACTTCTGCGAAAATTCTTTTTTTAAAAGATTTTCCAGTAATTCCTTCAAGAGTTCCTCCGAGCCCCTAGAACTTTTTTTTTCAATTCTTTTCTATAATTTCTTTATGAGAATTTATTAAATGTGTGGCTTTCTAGGAAACCTTTCAGAAGTTTCTCCGATAACACCGTTCAACACAAAATTTTGTTATGGGATGAGAAAAAAAAATAACATAGGTTTGGGACCCTAGAAGTGTCATAGTGAAAGAATTTTTGAATAATATTGGACCGGGCTTTCACAGTTCAAAACCGAAGTTTGTATGGAGAACTTGGGGTGTTCAATTGATATGCGCATTAGAACGCGCTGTGCATATATTTGGGCGTTAGACAATAACGAAACCAACCCAAATACCGAAAACGCCTGAAAATATGCACGGCACGTTCTAATATCAATTGAACACCCCAAGTTCACCATACAAACTTCGGTTTTAAACTATGAAGGCCCGGTCCAATATTTTTCAAAAATTCTTTCACTATGACACTTCTAGGGTCCCAAACCCCTGTTATTTTTTGTCTCATCCCATAACACCAAATTTTGTAAAATTTTGTCGAGAAGTGTAATTATTCCAGGATTTCCTTCGGGAAAACATTCACTGAAGCTTTGGAACGCCAAAAATAAACCAATTTTTGCTCAGTTCAACCGGTGTATGCTTAAATACTAAATTACACATGTCATGTCTCATCCACAATGTCCTCTGGTAATACTTCTAGGAGTTCCACTACTGGGAACACATTCTGAAGTTTCACAGTTCCATAAAGAATCCCTATGTAAAATTCTTTAGAAGTTTATTATGGAATTTCGTCAAGAGTTCCTTCAAGAATTTTGCCAGGAGATCCTCCAGGAACTTCTGTAAAAGTTCCTCCGGGAGTTCCTCTAGAACTAGACTAATTTCTGTAGAAATTCCTCCCTGTATACTCTGGGGCGTCCCCTGGGGTTTTTTTTCTATGAGCTCCATTGGAAATCGGTCTAGAAGTTTCACTGGGAAGACTATGAATTCCATCTTAATTTCCTTTAGTAGTTCTAATGAGAATTTATCAGCAAGTTCCTCCGGGACTACTGCTAGGAGTTCCACTGGGGATTTTTCAAGAAATTTAAGTGAAAATTTTTCCGGAACATTTCCAGATGTTTCCACCTTCCTCTTTTCCAGATACTTTTTTGGAAATTCTTTCCGAAGTTCTATCGGAAGTTTCTTTGAGGCCTCTTCCGGAAATTCAAATAGAAGTACCTCCAAGAAGTTTCTCCGTGCGTTCCAGAAGATCTTCCGGAGGTTCTACCGAGTTCCTCTGGAAAAACTTCAAGAAGTTTCTCTGAAAAGTTCCTCCAGGAATTGTTTCAGAAATACCTTCAGAAATTCACCCGAAATTTTCTGCAGGATTTCTTCCGGTAGTTTCTCCAGAAAATTTTTAAATGACATTTAGAATTTTCTTTAAAATATCATCTGAGAATTTACCCTTTAGATTTTTTTTTTCAGAAAATTCTGCACTAATTGTTCCCAAAGTTCCTCCGCGAACTCTTGCACAAGATTCTCTGGAAAGTATACTGGAAATTCCCTGAAGAATTTCCCCGGGAGTTCTCTCGAGAATTTCTTCGGAATTTCATTTGAAACACTCCTCCCGATTTTATTAAAATTCCTCTGGAATTATCTTTTTTGCAGGATTTTTTTCCATAAGATTGTTCCAGTAGTTATGGAAATTTTCTGTGAATTTCTTTCCTCTAAGAATTCTTAAGGAAAATTATGTGAAAACTCTTCTGGGAGTGTTTATTTCGGATTTTTTTTGTTTATAATAATGTGTCTTTAAACTTAAACGCTAATTCTGCATTTATTATTTCGGAATTGTGTCAGTTCATTCAAGAATATTTTTTGGAAATCCTGCAGAGAGACCTCCGGAAGTTCCATCAAAATGTTTGTTTTGTTATTCTTGCAGGTGCAGTTCCTCCACTTAGTACTTCTTCTGAAAGGACCTTCTCGGAAATAACCCAAGTAAATCCACCTGGGATTCTTCTAGTACTTAAATCTAAAATTCCTCCAGGGTTTTCACCTAGAATTTCTCCTAGAGTTTTCCTTGGAGATTTGTCTGTGATTCCTTCCTATGAGTAGAATTCTGAGAAAGCTATGAATATCAATTCCTCACAAATTGGGACGCATTGCAAGAATCAAATGCAAAAATATCTCGATCAAGAAAAAACTATATTTAAGAGAACTATACGAAAAACTTTTTAAACAAAAAATAAATTCGAGCAAATTGCCTGAAGAAAGATTGTATCTATAGAGACAATCTTGGAATGGCAATATCATTGGCAGAATATCATAAAAAAAATCAGTAGATATATGTCACGGATAACTTTAGGAAGAATGGTTTCATGGGAAATTCTGCGTGGAATTTCTAGAGAAACGTTTTCGGATGGAGCCCATAGAAACATTGCGAGAGGGAATATATATAGGTATTTTTGCTAAAACCTATTGAAGTTTTCTCGGGGAAATTCTTTAAAGACGTCTTTACGAACAGAATAATTAATTAATGATGAAACTCCACAAACTATTCTTGATATAGACTTCAAGATCCCTACAAATTGCACTCAATTTTACTTTGAGCAAATCTTAGGTTTTGCCAAGAAATCCGAGGAGTATTCGAATTGTGAATAGCCGCTGTAGTATCTTAAGGATTCCTGTGAGACACTCCTGCAGGGAATTTGGGAAAAACTGTGATGGCATATTTCAGAATGCCTAAATGAGGGAATTCAAAAGATTTCTCGTGCTA
Organism: Aedes albopictus; assembly: GCF_035046485.1. NCBI lineage: Eukaryota > Metazoa > Arthropoda > Insecta > Diptera > Culicidae > Aedes > Aedes albopictus. The sequence continues at coordinate 32,317,206 of NC_085137.1, forward strand.
CAATTTTTCTTGAAATTCTTCAATACTTTGGCAATTTATGCATATGGCATATTTCTTTCTTTTCAAAATTCTAACAGTTTCTTTTTCATTTACGATTTCCTTTATTGAGGAAATCCTCATGCACTACACTTCGAGTTTCTTCAGATAGTTTCCCTAAATATCGTCAATTCTTGACCGAGATATCTTTGCATTTGTTTCTTGCAATACATCCAAAAAGTTTTTCCGTTTCTAAGAAACATTAATTTATTCAAATTGATCGTAAATCTTAACTTAACTTTAGAAAAATATTGGGAGGAGTTTTTTCAGATGAAATTCCCGAAGTGGAGCGGACCTGGTGTGGTGGTTAGAACACTTGACTATCACGCCGAGGACCTGGGATCGAATCCCACTCCCGACATACTCACAAAATGTGGGTTCTTCCTTCGGAAGGGAAGTAAAACGTGGGTCCCGAGATGAACTAGCCTAGGGTTAAAAATCTCGTTAATACAGACAAAAAAAAGAAATTCCCGAAGAAACTTTCTAGGAACTTTAAGAAAAAAAAAATAATGCGAAATTTTCTGGAAAAAAATTAATACAGATTTTTTTGGAAATCGTTCTGAATGAGTTTATGGAAGAATAACCGGACATTTACCGGACAAGAATAACCTGGACATTTTGGAAATATTTCTAATGTCGTTTGAAGATTTTCTGGAGGAGCTGCCAGAATAATTTATGCGGATAATGTCGGATGATCTTCTGAAAGCACTTCTGGAACAATTCCTGGAGGAACTTCCTTAAGGATTTCTTGCGAATCTTCGGTGAGAGCTTCTAGAGAAACTTTGTAAAGATTTTGTGGAGGAATTTCCAGAATAAATTTAAGAGAAACTTCCGTAAGAATTCCCCAAGAATCTCCGGAGGAACTTCTGGAAGTACCTACGGAGGATCTGTATTCCCAAACGAACTTCTGGAATGTTTCCGTAACAACTAGAGGAAGAATTCCTTGGAAAATTTCAAAAAAAACTGTAGAATTTCTGGAAGAATTGCTGAGTATCCTTTGAATAAATTCCTGGATGTACATTTAGACGAATTTCCGGAAAAGTTCTTAAAGAAACTTCGGAATGAACATCGGGAGGAACTCCCGAGGGAGATTCAGGAAGAAATCTCAAAGATACTTCTAGAAAAATCCCCGCAGCAACATCTGTAATTGTTCCGGAATCAAATTCTGGATGATTTTTTACTGAAATTTCTTGGAGAATCTCTAGTAGAATTCCTAGGAATATTTCCGAGGGAACTCTTAGAGGAATTCTCAGTGGAATTCCTAAACGAAATCCAGATGCAAGACCTGTAGAAAGATTCAGTTGAACTGCGGGAGGAATTTCCAGACAAAAATAGAGAAGAATTCCCAATGGAACTCCTAGAGGAAATCCTAGTAAAACTCCTAGAACAATTCCCTGTGGAATACTTAAAAGAATTCTTAGTGGAACACCTCTGAAGAAGCTCCAGAATTTCTGGGATGAGTTTCTAGAGGGATTCGCAGAGGAGCTTCTAGCAAAATTCCTCGGGTATCTTTTGGACGAATTCTTGGACCAATTCCTGGAGAAATTCGCGGAGGAGCTCTTGACGAATTTTGCAAAAGAATTCCGTTTGGAAATACCTGAAAAAAAATCCTAATGGAAAACCTAGAGGTATTCACAGAGAAACTTCTACAAGTGTCAATTCCTTCCCGTTGCCCCCACATTGATCAAAATTTTGACGTAACCGGTTTACTTCTCGGGGGGGTCTGTGAGATGGCCCAAATTTGGTCTACGTGGTTAATAAACAGCCCCTAAGTAGACCAAAACATCGACAACGAATTTGAAAATATCAACGCTTCTTCTCGTAACTGCTAGCCAACACCATAAATCAATCTTTTCATGATCGGTTGAGTTGGTTTTCGTTGAAACAAATGCATTGATATTCTGAGAAACTGCAGATGTTTCAAGTGAAAGCTGCTAAACGGCTAAACTGCATGTGTTTGAAAAATGTGCAAGGCATGCGGTCACTACCCATGTCATTACATACCGACTCGTTCCTTTCGTGTCGTTCTTTTTATTATGTGCTACAGTTTCAACCATATAGGCATGCTTTACATTCATTTGCCAACACATTTTTTTCCTGCTTCACACAAATGTGTACGAAACACTCCAGAGATAAAGCAAAACTTGTAAATGAATTGGCGCTAATCTCTGCATCACGTTCCGTACTGTGGTAAGAGATATGCACTATGCAGGAAAGAGTGTTGCATTTTTGTTTAAGTTATGACCAAATCAACTCGCTATCAGTGCAACCAGTAGTACAAGCTGAAACCTATAAAAAATCAACTGCCCATAATCCAATCAAGCTGTTTTGAACCAGAATCGCCACTATGTTGTTCGCATGAATTACAAAATGACTCGTAGAAAACACAACTCACCTGCACTCGTCCAATTCCTACGTTGTTGGCTCAACGTCACCAAACGGTATCTCAGATTAACACAGTCCTCAACTGCAACTGCACCGAAGGTTTCGGCCAAATTTAACGGGAACTCCGGCTAGTTTGTTTTCCTTCACCTTTACAAAACTAGTTATGCAAATCACTCACTTCTGGGAATTGTTCCGATCAATATCACTTAATCCACTTTAATGTCTTCTCGAACGAACACGAACCAATGCGGATTCATTCACAATTCCGTCAGCTGATCTTGTCTACGGCTGAACGCGACGTTCGTTCCCATCAAAGCCACTATAAAACCATAAGAGCAGCAACACTCAATCAACCCGAATGGATGAACGGACGAACAGACGGACAGACGAACATACAGAACGAAAGATAAACAGTTTTATAATTCAGCGCGCTCTTCCTCGGAACAGAAAATCATCAACGCTCTTTATTGGGTATAACTTGATTGCAAACACCAACCAACAATAATACACAATCGAAACAGTCAGCGGGCGATGTGGTGTTCTTCTTCGAGTTCAGGAATATGTTTACACGCGATAGACTACAGACAGACCAACAACCAGGGATGCCAAATGGTTTCTACACACTAGTCAGATTTAAAACTTGTTTTTGTAGTTTTCGGTGAGATATTCCAGATGCTTCGCATCTTAGTGTTCTTCGCAGTTATTATATTTACTTTATAGTTTATCGGCTACGCAGTCTTTATTAAACCAACGACGTTATATATTAACCCAACGTTTCGACACTTGGTGGGTGTCTTCCTCAGGGGAAGACACCCACCAAGTGTCGAAACGTTGGGTTAATATATAACGTCGTTGGTTTAATAAAGACTGCGTAGCCGAAAAACTATAAATTAAACCCTACAGTCGATCAATTACCAATTATATTTACTGTTGTCGTGAGATTTTGATTTTTTTTTGCCAAATCTTTTGCGATATTTGTGTATCGAACTCTGAAGAAGGTCCAATAGCTGCAGAAACACGTCGGTAATGATAATCGAATACATATTCAACGCAATTTATAAGACTGTAAGCCGAAAACCAACAATATCTCTATCTGTGCCTTACTACAGGAATGCCATCAGGATACCTGCAAAAACCTTCTTCAGAAATTCCTGCTGGGGATTCCTCCACGAATTCCTTCTTGGATTTATTTTCCCAAAAAATCCTCCTGGGTTTTTATCCAAGACTTTAAGCTAGGGTTGTCTCGAGCAGCTGTAGAAGAATTCCATTTAAGTACATCCAAAAAGACTAAAATATTAACGCGCACTGAAACGGCAAAAGCTAGCAATAACCAATATCTCACAGAAATAATATTCAAAAGCAATCAAAGTCTTTAACAACAGAGAGATGTTCTTTCTTTTTATCATCTGCACAAAAAACTATTGGAAAATATCCATAGAATTTCCAGTTATTCAACAAAAACCTGATGTTTTATTGCTTCACCCATAAAAAGTGTTAGGCGATTTTGATCAAGTTTATTGTTAATATTTAATTTTTAATTGAGCGATAATATAGCTGCCATCCAAAAATGTCCTGAAGGAACTCGAGGAGGGTTCTAAGAAGGAATCTTGCGGAATTTTTGGAAGAAATTCTTCGAAAGAATGTCGGAAAAAATCCCAGAAGAAACTCCTGGATGATACACAAAAAAGATTTCTAGAAGGAATTCTTGGAGTATTTTCAGAAGAAAGTCCTGGAGAATTCCCAGAAAACGCCAATGAAGGATTTTTAAAAGTGAACTTCTGATTATGTTCCCAGTATAAAATTTCTATTCAATTGAAAAATAAATAACTCCTGGAGAACTCAGGCGGAGTTTATATGGAAAACTCAAAAAACATTCGTAGCTGATTTTTAGATGGAGCTCCTGGAGGATTTTCAGAAAAAAAAACACTTGAAGTTTTCCAGAAGAAACTCTTGGAGGTTTGCAGAAGAAACTCGTGGAGGATTACCAAACTTAATTCCTGGAGAATTTTCAGATGGATTTTCAGGAGAATTTTCAGAAGGAATTCCTGGAGGATTCCCAGAAGGAACTCTTGAAGAAAACATAGTAGATAATCCTAGAGAAATTTCAAAGACGATTCCTGAGAAAAGGCAGAAAAAGCTCTCGGTTAAACCCAATAATGAAGTCCTACACGATTACAAGAAGGAATTCACATGATGAGCTCCTGCTGGAATGCACGACAAAACTCCTGTAGGAAGCCCAGAATTTATTCTTGAAGAAATCTCAGAGTAAGCGTTTGGGAAATTTCTGGACGAATCTAAAAAGGATATCCTGGAAGATTGTTTGAAGTAGTAGCTCTATTCGTTGATGGATTACGACTGATCTTGGTGTATTCTTTGGAGAATTTCTTGGCTTTTCAGTCCGATTGTGAGATCAAAAACACCTTATGTTTTCGTACTCCGACGTTTCGATCCGTATCGGACCTTTTTCAAGGAATCTGTATTTATTCGGAACATTACAATTAGTTTCGTTTTACAAGACACTTTACAAACAATTAACACATTACCGAGTTTTTGGTCGTTTTTTTTTTGTCATGTAGATTTTTCAATCTTTCAACCGCCATTCGATATTCTAGCTACAAATAATTAACTGTCAGTCTTTTTAACGTATTTTTGTCAAGTTTTACTTACTTTCCCGTCCGTTTTCATCCGGAAATCCGTAAATTAAATCACTAGGGATCGGGATTCGGACCTCTTTCGCTACTGTATGTCTACGTTTTCAAAATGACGGTTGATGATTTTAAACTTCGTGTGTTATGTGTTCGGTTCTTAGTGTGTTCGGGTGATTAGCTTGTGTTGTGTTTACATTCGTTCTGTTTTGATTTTTCATTTTCGTCGTCTGTATGTTTTTTTATCGTGTGGAGTAAAGCAGCGTAGAATCCCGATACCTAGTGATTTAATTTACGCTTTTCCGGATGAAAACGGACGGGAAAGTAAGTAAAACTTGACAAAAATACGTTAAAAAGACTGACAGTTAATTATTTGTAGCTAGAATATCGAATGGCGGTTGAAAGATTGAAAAATCTACATGACAAAAAAAAACGACCAAAAACTCGGTAATGTGTTAATTGTTTGTAAAGTGTCTTGTAAAACGAAACTAATTGTAATGTTCCGAATAAATACAGATTCCTTGAAAAAGATCCGATACGGATCGAAACGTCGGAGTACGAAAACATAAGGTGTTTTTGATCTCACAATCGGACTGAAAAGCCAAGAAATTCTCCAAAGTAGTAGCTCTATGAAAAACTTTTGGAGGAATCCCACCGAAAACTTCTGGGAAAACTCTTGTTGGAATCTCAGAAGGAATGGGGGGATGCTTAAAAACAAAACGCTTTGAAGAATTTCCATGGAAACTTTGTAAAAAATAACCAGAAGAAATTCATGGAGAAATTTCAGAAGGAAGGAACATCTGGGGAATCTAGGAAGAAATTCCTGAAGAAACTTCAAGAGGATCATTTGTATAAAATCAAGAGTGAAATCTTTGAAGAATTTAATGCTCGAAAATCAATCAGCCCATGGCTGAAAACAATAAACGGAACTCCAATCCATTTTGAAATTCTTGAGAGAATCCTCATAGAAACTGAAGCAGGAATTTGAAGAGAGCCATTTATCTTAGGAACTCATGAAGAAATTCCAGAAACGAATCCTGGAGAAATCCTAGCGGCAGAATTCTTTTTTGTGCATCCAAACGATCACTACTCATAGCATTCCCAGAAATAATATCAAACAGAATCGCTCGAAATAATCTGGAGGAATCCATGAAACAAGAGGAAGGAATCTCTGATGCAACTCATATTGGAAGGTTCCTGGTGAAACTTTTAATGAAACTCCGTAAGGAATTGTTGGATAATCCCTGGCGGAACTCCTAGTGGATTTTTCGGAGGAAATCCTGGAGAGTTTTCAAGAGGAACTTCGACAACCGTATTAATGCCAAAAGATTTTTCAAAAATGGTTCTGGAAATTTCCTTGACAAATTTCAGAAAAAGATAAAGAAAACTTCAAAGAAAGTGCAAATCCCACTAGACTATCTAGAGAAATCTCAGGTATATGCTTGAAAGAACGCTAGGAGCAATATCAGAAGAACTTCCAAAATAACTTTTGGAGGAAAACCTCAAGATAACCTAGAAGAATCCCATCAGACTACATAAGGGAATCTTATATGTAACTCTTACAGAAGTCCAAGAAAGAATCTGGGAGGAACCTCAGAAGAAATACGTTGAAGAGTGCTCGATGGAACTCCTAAAAAAGTTCCCGTAGAAACTACTGTAGAAATTTTGGCTACTCTTGTCTACGCTGCAGTCTTGGGGAATCGAAACGACTGTTTTAGATTTGTCCCGACGTTTCGACTCTATTTCGAGTCTTCTTCAAAGGGAAAATTCACCACGTTCACTGCACTTGTGCAGTACAGTGAAAGTTGACAATTCAAAAGTCAAAACAAACAACCTGCAGGCAACGTTGTTAATCTGCCTCCTGGTAAAAAGTGGACTCGTAAGTATAAATGTAACTATTTAACAACCCGGAAATGATTTATTGACTTTTTCCCAGTTTCCTAAATGCGGCATCCAGTGTTTTCCTGCTGAAATCTCTGAAGGAACTCTGGCGAAATATCTGGATGAATTCCTGGGGCCTACCATGATAGAATTGATGGAGAAATCTGTGATTGAATTCCTGGAGAAACTTCAGGAGGAATCCCCATAGGAATTGAGGGAGGAATCCCTGGAGAAATTTCTGAAGAAATCCTGCAGGAATTCCAAGAGGAATCTCTGGAGGAATTTCTAAGGGAATGACTGGTGGAATCCCTGCAGGAATATCTGGAGGAACCACTGGAGGAATCCCTATAAGGAACTCCTGTTGAAAACCCTGGAGGAACTAATGGAGGAATATCTGAAGGAATATTTGAAGAATTTCTTGAATTTTCCTGATGAAAAACCTGGATGTATCCCTGAAAGAGTTTCTAAAGAAATCTCTCATTTAATTCCCGGAGGAATTCCAGGAGGAATCCCTGGAGAAATCCCTTGAGGAATTTCTGGAGGATTCGGTAGTGGAGTTCTTGAAAGAATCCCTGGAGGAATTCCTGGATAAACTTTTGGAGGAATTGCTGGAGGAATTATTGTGGCAATTCCTGGAGGAATCTCTGCAGCTATTCCTGGAGAAATTTCTGGAAGAAAAACTGGAGAAGCCCGTGGAGAAATTCTTATATAAATTCCTAGAGAAATTTCTGGGGAAAATTCTGGAGGAATTCCTGACGTAATTCCTATTTTTCGCTGGCGGAGTTCCTGAAGGAATACCTGGAGGAATAACCGCAGAAAAGCCTGAAGAAACTCCTGGAGGGATGCCTGGTGGAATGCCTGGAGGAAATCCTGGAGGAATCCTTGAAGGAATTACTAGATAAATTCCAGGAGGAATTTCTGGACGAACTCATGTAGGAATTCCTGGAGGAATTGCTGCAGCAATTCCTGGAGGTACCTCCACACGAATTCCTGGAGGAATGCCTGGAGGGATTCCTGCAGAAATTCCTGAAGAAATACGCGGTGGAATGCCAGGTGAATTTATTGGTGAAACTCCTAGAGGAATCATTGAAAGGATCGCTAGAGGAATTTTTAAAGGAATCCCTTCAGAAGAAATTATTGGATGAATTTCTGAAGGAATCCCTGGAGGAGTTCTTACAATACCTGGAATATTTTCCTGGTGAAACTCCTAAATCATCACTCATGAACGGCGAACGCTTAAGTAATTTTGATTACGAAAGCTTTACGTCAGGCCCGTGCACAGAAAAGGCGACAGAGGAGGGGTTTTCCCCAATTTTGGCAATGGGCGGAGGGGCGCCTCATGTACAGAGCATCGGCAATGGGAGGGGTTTAACCCCCAAAACCCCTCCCCTGTGCACGGGCTTGCTTTACGTGACCATAACTTGTCCTATACTTTTACACAGTACTTACCAAGTGGAAACTAACCTTAAACAAAAAAAAAACGATTAAACAGAATTCTCCCTTCGAAGAAGATTCGAAATAGAGTCGAAACGTCGGGACAAATCTAAAACAGTCGTTTTGATTCCCCAAGACTGCAGCGCCGATAAAAGTAGCTAAAATCTCTCATACCAATCGAACTCTTTTCTTAACTGCCTACTTACTGTAGAAATTCACACAGAAACATGTTGGTGTATACCAGGGCAGGAGGAATCTTTGGGAGGATTGCAGATGGAATCTCAAAAAAGATTTTCAACCTATTGTAAGAAATAACCTAGCAGAATTACACAGGATTACATAAAAAATACTAGAAACAATGTTGGAGGAACCCTAGAAGAAAACCATTTCGAATGGAATCCAAAAAATCCAAGAATCCCATGAGATTACCATAAATCTCAAATAAAGTATCTTGAGGAATCTACATAAAAATGTTTTACAAATTGTATGAGGTGACCAAACAAAATCCTACGAAATGCAATCCATTTTAGAACATTTTAAAATAATCGCAAAAGAACTTCTAGATGAATCCTTAGAGATTTCTTATAGAATCAGATGAGATTTCTTAAAATTATGCCAAAAGAACTTTTTTTTCGAGAATCCAAGGAGGAATTATCGAAAACAAAAGCCTAGAAGAATCTCCCCGAGTTTTTAGAAGAATTCCTGTAAGAAATCGCTGCAGAATTGTTGGGATGAAGATTTGCAGTAATTCTAGGACAACAGATTTGTAACCTAGTAAAAGTTGTCACGGGCTTAGTTTTCAATCAATAACTATGGAAGTCCTGAAAGAACATTAAGTTGAGGAGAAGACTCGAATAATCGAGTAACACCTGTATCCAGATGGTCCTGGATTCAATACTTGACCCACTCCCTTTCTTCATATTGATGTTCCTAGTGCTAGTACTTGACTGACTTCTATGAAAGCCCCCGCCGAAAATGTTAGAAGGAATTCATGGAGTAATCTCCGAGAAACTTCTTGAACCACAACAAGATACCATTCAAGAAAACATTTTTACAAAAAATCAGAACTAAATTGTGGCGAAATCTTTGAAGGAATTTCATTTGGAAATGATGATACAACATTTCTTTCTTATGACATTCCAGACTGACTTCTATTGGATATTACAGCAGAGCTAATGGAAAAGTCCTAGGAAATGAACGTGATTTTTTGCGGGAAAGCTTATGGCTTAAAACGGGTTTATTGTCTACCCAACGTTTCGGCAATAAGGGATGGTGCCAACATCAGGGGGAAGTGTGATTTAGTCAGTTGATTATGTGTGTCTTAACTAGTTTTGTTTGTCGTAGAATGATGTTCTCGCTTTGTTTCAAGTGTTTTAGCTAACTTTAACCTGACTGTATTTTATTGGTAGATTTCTTGATTATTTATTTTGAATTTTAATTATTAATTTGAATTTAAATTAAGGACAAGGTATTTGGAGTACATCGCTCAAAATTTCTAGAGCACCGTTTTTTAGAACCGTTGAACGGATTTGGATCAAAATGCATCACGCTAATTGTTCAGTGGTTGTCAACAGCGTGATGCATTTTAATCCAAATCCGTTCAACGGTTCCAAAAAACGGTGCTCTAGAAATTTTGTGCAATGTACTCCAAATACCTTGTCCTTAAAGTTATTTATTTATTTAATTCTTACACTCACTAAAACTTCGGTGAACCTATGTGTAGTTTTTGCTAATGGCACAATTCTTATTATTAATTAGTCTATTTTTAAATGGTGGCCTTAATGCCCTATCGGAATATTGTCATTCTTTTGCGGTCTGCGATTTCTTACTAAATTTGTCTCGTCGAGAAATATTCTTGATGTCGTGCAATAAACCTGCGTATGTTGTTTTGAGCTCATCAGTGTCGATTCGTTTGCTCACTGTTTGGCTCACTGTTTGATCTGTGTTTATCAATGGATGGAATTGTAGATGGTTTGTAACTATAGTGTATAATATTGGTGTGGTCTATTTGAAATATGTGGTTGTGAGTTATACAATGTTCTATTAGAGCTATTCGGGCATCATTTGTAACATACACACGTTCTTCATCGTTCATCAGTTTGTCAAGTTTGTTTACATTAGCTCTATGTCCAGTTAAACTTTTCCGTAAATTGTTCCTTGTCATTCCTGTACAGCAGGTATTAGGATCATTCCAAGGTATTTTATAAACAACATTACTAATTTCGTCATTTCATACTGGGAATTTGTTTGTATAATGGAGAGCCAGTCTTCCCACAAACTTGACACATGTTCAATTTCTGTACGTTTTCTCGCACTTGTGTTGAACATCAAACACCAAACATCGGAGTACCCGTGTTTGCTGCCGTACTCCGTACCGAAGAGTACTCAAGTACTAAACTTGTGTACGTACAGAAGTACAAAACGAAAATCGATCCGAGCACAAACCGAGAATGAAACCCGAAGTGGCGTTCGGATTGGCAAACGATTGGTGCCGAACTGTCAATCGTCGTTCGAGAAAGTTCTTTTTTGCACGATTGCTTCCCACTTCGTTTCGCACGGTACACATGTACTGTACTTATGTTCGAACTTGTGTTTGAAACGAACTTTGAACATAAGTACACGTTTGGGTACAGATTTGTGTGTTGCGGTACGAACGCACAGTCAGAGTACAGGCGGAGTATAAATACAGCAGTACTTAGCGAGTTTGGTGTTCGTTTGGGAAGACTGTGGAGAGCCATTTGCAAGTTTTTTGTCGAAATTTAAAAATTGTTGAAACTTGTGAAATTTCCAAAAAAAAATTGAAGGTTAAAGCTAAATTATCTTTAAAAGCCAATAAAAATAAAGAATTTTCTTCTGTGATCTCTCCAGGACCTTCCTTCTAGAGATTTTAACATAAGTTTCATCCGCGATTTCCCTACATGAATTTTCCAAATGGAGCCGACCCACTGATGCATTCTTTGGATAACTTCAGATTCCTTGGTGGATTTGTTCGGAGAATTTCTCGAGGAAATCCTTCAGAAGTTCCTTCAGGGAACTTAGAAGGTTTGTCGGTTAGCAGTTAGGCATCGTACACAAATTACGTAACGCTATAGGGGGAGGGGGGGGAGTCTAGCTTAGCGTTACGAGCCATACAAAATATTTTTGTTTTTCATACGAAAAGCGTTACATGGGGGAGGGGGGGGGAGCCTGAAATCACTGATTTTAGCGTTACGTAATTTGTGTACCATGCCTTAGTTCCTTAAGGGAATTCAGCCTGGGTTCCACGATTTCAATTTAGGGATTCCTCCAGAAACTCCTAAAGGCTTCGCAGAACAAACTAAGGATTCCCAAAAGGAAGTACTAAAGGATTTTTCACAAGAAACTTTTGAAAGATTTCTAGAGAGAGCTTCTGCAGTATTCTTTTAATGAACTTCTGAACAATTTCCACAAAAAACTCATTCCAGATTTGCAGAAGAAACTGTTGAATGATTTGTGGATGGAACTTCAGGAAGATTTGCAAAAGCAACTCCTGAAGCATTTCTAGAATAAACTTCTGGAGGATCCACAGAAGGAACTCTTGGAGGAAACGCAGTGAAAATTCCCATAACGAATCAAAAGATAGTTCAGTAAGAAAGTATTCAAAATCAAAGCTCTAGAAGGAACTGCTGCTGCACAGATATGAAAAATACTCCTAGGGTAATTTTTAAAACAATTTCCTGAAAAAATACGAGACGAAAATCTGTGATAAAACCAAGGAGGAATTCCTGCAGAATTCCAAGAAAAATTTTGAAAGAATTCCAGAATGAAATTCAATGCCAGAAAGGGATTAGTAAAAAATTCTGGAAGAATTTCCGAGGGAAGTTCTGGAAGAATTTCCGAATGAAATTCTGAAGAGTCGATGGAAATCCTGTAGGAATTTGGAAAGAACATTTTGATGAATCTCAGCAGAAACTCTTGGAGGAATTTCAAGATGCGATCTTAGTTAAAACCCAGAACGATTTTTCTTGTTAATTCCGATTCCTGATGGAATTCCCGAAGAAAATGGAAGAATCCTCGAGAAAACTCCTGGAGGAATTTAAAAAGGGAGTTAATTCAAGAAGGAGCTCCCGAAGCAATGCATGGGGTCTGAAACTCTTTCTTCGAAAAATTCTCAAGGGATTCCAAGCGATGACCAAGCAGAAGTAAGAGTGGAAGTTCCAATTGATTGCATTAGAAAAAATATTGAGATTTCCTAAAAGTAAATCAATTGGAATACCTAGGTAAATCTCAGAACATACTCATACAGAAGGAAGGGAACATATCCTTCTATTTTAAGATATACACATCGTTGATTTATTACGACTGTTCTTGGTGTATTCTTTGGAGAATTTCTTGGCTCTTCAATCCGATTGTGAGATCAAAAACACCTTATGTTCTCTTACTCCGACGTTTCGATCCGTATCGGATCTTTATCAAGGAATCGAGTTTTTGTCGTTTTTTCGTCATGTAGATTTTTCAATCTTTCAACCATCATTCGATATTCTAGTTTCCCGTCAGTTTTTATCCGGAAAACCGTAACTTAAATCACTAGTGATCGGGATTCGGACCTCTTTCGCTACTGTATGTCTACGTAGACATTAGACATAGATTCTTGCATTTAATGAAAATAGGCAGATATATGAATTTAAGTTTCTTCAAATTCCCAGAGGCACTCCAGAATTACAAAACTGTAGTAAAAACTCTTGTCGGCGTCTGTTAAAAATCTGTAAACTGTGAACCCTGCAAACGGGATATTCTGAAAGATTTCAAAGAACAATTAAGTTTTATCGTAAACTGCGTAAGTTTACTTATGGAATGTATATTATAGTGAAACTTCCAGTGCTTAGTGAAATGTGGCAAATTATTCACTCAAAGCAAATCATTCCGTTTTTGTCTCTTGTATCTAAAACGGTATATATGATTACTACCATCGCTCATATAGTTAACGGTTTCAAATTTTAGGTGTTCAGTGTTGGTTTCTATTTCAAATGTTTCTGATGTAAACTGCCAGACTTCGCTCATTTAAATTCACAATAAGAATGTGCCTTTGTGTTAAACTTACGTTATTGACGAAAGTTCATTCCAGCTTCATTCGCTCCACAAACACTCCTAAGCATATTCTTATGTTTCACCAGAAGACATTTCGTCGGAAGTTACACCAAAAATTATTTCAGGAATTCATCTAAAGCTATTCAGAAAGGAGGTGGAGAAGTTATTCATCTACGTCCTTGTATCTTGAATTGCTGCAAATTATCTTTAGAATTGTAAGCATGTTTTCACTTAAATGAATAGTAGAACAGATATGGCATCCCTGAGTTCAAGAGTATAACTGATGATCCCAATTCCAGTTCCCAGACTTCAGTTCACCTCGCCGCGCCTTGCAACGAACAGTCTGTCTGGTCGTTGTGTCTCTTCAGAAACGACCTGCACACTTTCCAAGCACCGGCTGATACTGCGAACACTCCAACGCGTTGTCTGCTGGCCGGTTAACTGCACGCGATCCCGTCCCTTGCGGAAACACAAAACACTACACCACAAACTGCATGCAACAACTACTGACTGACTGCAACGCGGATGATGACGAACAGGGCGAGGAGCGAAAAAATATCGAAAATTGCCCCATTAATCATCCCCAGGTCATCATCACTCGTCGCACCGCGCACTTCACTTGAATGGTGTGGTAGTTGCCCCACTGCACGGCTACTAGTGTCTGCTGCTTTCGCTCCGCTTTTCACACGCTCCGGATGTTAGTCAACCAACACTTTTCGGAAAAAAACCCCAATACACACTTCAAATTATGTATCGGCTTTTTTTTCTGCCTGACACCACCCGCTGTAATTACAGGGTTCTGCCGAAGTAATAAAACACCAAATAACCACCGAAAGATCGTAAACCGAACCAATTGGCCTCCCAAGTAAACACTGCGTCAAACTGGATTATCCCGCAAGCCTAGACCACTCCGGATACGATCCCAAACCGTGACTGCGTCGGCGACCGTGGCTTACAGACTATTTAAAAAGAGATCATCGATCTTCACCCGTCGTCGTCGCGTCGTGTGAACAGAACTTGTGGGACGGCGCGGAAACTCGCAACGATCACGCGCGCGATCAGCTCAGTTATCCCGCCGTATCGTAACACTCTCTATCCCTTCTTGACTTGGCGTAGCGCACTGCTGCTGATGCTAATCCACGGCATTAGCTCACGGTCCATCGGCATCGAGAATAGAACTGGCGGCGGTGGTGGTGCGCAAACCAATCACAGACCAGCAGCCTTCTCGCGCGTAGAGCGGGAAAAACATCGCACGCGCATCTTCCTGAGCAAACATCTGCGCGCTGCATCAGAGTTGCGCACCACGTGGTGGGAGAGTGAGTTCCCTCGACCGGCGGCGGCCGAGGCGTCGTTTTTTTCTGTCGCTTTTTGAACTCTCTTCGTGTTTACACGCAGGCTTGTTTGTATTAAATTACCGGCAATAAAGGGTTTGTTTTGGTTTGTGCTTGTTTCTCTTCCAAGACTTGGCGTCGTCCGTTTGGTCGTTTGGTCCGCTCGAGCGATCGCGACGGGAAGGTAATGCCGAAGCGGCTGGGAAATCCCGATATTTTTTTTGAATGAACTCACGTTTCCATCCACTCATTGAGCTCGATGATCATTTTTTTAACACGTTCAATATGATTCAGACAAAAGACGCTATATTTTTTAAGAATACTGCTTTCCGTACACCTAATGTATAATACAATTTTTGCCCGTTGCAAGAAAATAGAGAGCGAAAATGGTGCAAAACCGCTAATAGACCTCCGCTCGTACGTTTAATTCAGAGAAATTCAGAGGCGCATTGTGGCAGGAAATCGTTCTTACTTTGGACTCCGCAGAACTCTACGATCGAATAAAGTTCGCCGTAACACGAAGTTAACCATCTACAAAACGCTGATTAGACCGGTCGTCCTCTATGGGCACGAAACATGGACCCTGCGTGCAGAGGACCAACGCGCCCTTGGAGTTTTCGAACGGAAGGTGTTGCGTACCATCTACGGCGGAGTGCAGATGGAAGACGGGACTTGGAGAAGGCGAATGAACCACGAGCTGCATCAGCTGCTGAGAGAATCAACCATCGTCCATACCGCGAAAATCGGGAGGCTACGGTGGGCGGGTCACGTCATCAGGATGTCGGATAGCAACCCGACTAAAATGGTTCTCGAGAGTCATCCGACCGGTACAAGAAGACGTGGAGCGCAGCGAGCTAGGTGGGTCGACCAAGTGGAGGACGATCTGCGGACCCTACGCAGAGTGCGGAACTGGAGACAAACAGGCATGGACCGAGTGGAGTGGAGGCGGCTACTATGTACAGCAGAGGCCACCCCGGCCTTAGCCTGACCGGTAAGGTAAGTCGTACGTTTAATCGTTCTGGGGCTGTTTGCAGTTCATAAGGATTGTTTGGCCTATCTTGATTAGACTGACCCAAATACAAAAATGTCGAAAAAAAATCACGGGACACCTTCTAGAATCGTATCTTTGGATGAGAAGAGCAATCTGTGAAAATTTCAGCTCAATCGGTTTATAACTGAGCTGGCGTAAATGAGTTGAAGGTTTGTATGGGATCTTCAATCCAAATATATGGGAAATTGGATGACCCAAAGGGAAGTATTATGAAAAATGAATGTACCCCAAATGTAATAACAAATACCTTAGGATCATAGGTTTGGACCTCTAGTTTCAGAATCTGTGCGGTTTAAAATATTTCATCTTGGGTTTTTTATATTTTTGATTTTTTTCCTATTTTCCCATACAAATGTCGAAAAAAGTCATTTTAAGGTCATTTTCATCCCAAATAAAAATGTATGGAAAAAAACCAAGATGGATGATTTTAAAACGCACATATTCTGAATCTGGAGGTCCAGAAATGCGGTTAAAGTGAAAAAAAATTGATGTACAGTAGACGTTCGCTCGGTGCAAACGGTTTAACTGCAATGCTTTTTAAGTGCAAGTCCGCTAAATGCAACAATTTTGCATGATGATGATTAACCTGGGCATGCTCGGGGGAAAAAACTACCTAGATTAAGTTACCTATTATTTTTACCTAAGATGAATCTCTTCAGTCGAGTCAAGTACAAGACACTGAAGACGACCTTACAGTTGAGGTCGAAATACGTATCTGTCAAAGGATGCAAATTCTTAGTGGAATTCAAAGGAACAGTACTTAACGCGATTTTCTTTTTATTTAACAATTTTGCAGTTATCGCACCGCTATCCGTCAAAATCAAATGTCAACAGCGATGCGATGTTTTTCGCATGCACTTTTGTTACATTGCGATGTTTTCTGAATGCACATTGGCTGCATTCGGCAGCGACTGACAGTTCTTTGACGTCTGTCAGTTGTTGCAGTTATCGAATTTCATTCGGTAAGTGGAACGTAAACACCCGGATAAAAAATGACCATTCATTACATGGTAAATATTATTAATATATGACTGGTTTTATTGTTCACAATAAAACTCATAGTAGATATATTGTTACTTTTTACAATAGAAATCAAGCCCATATAGTTCGTACAATAAGTGAACATTAGCTTTATTAGTGACTAATTGATTCGATTGTTTTTCAATAGTTCTATAATCATTTAAAGTTATTATCAGTAAACATTAATTTAATTGGTTTTTATATAGTTGCAAAGTTGCCTGCAAAGTTCTCATGGACCTTTTATTAAAAAAGAGTTTATTTCTCAATTACACTTAAAAACAATTAGTAACAAATAAATAACAATAAATATTATTGTTGCTTGGATCAGGTTTGTATAATCAAATACAAAATCACTTGACATATTTTTTTTTAAGTTTTCACGTTTTCGTTTTAAATTTGAGTACAGTAGATGTTTCGGTTATCGAATGTTATTCGCTGAAACTTCAACGACTGACAGACGTCAAGCCGTGTTGGCAGAGGAAGCTCTCAATGAATAACTGAAGAAGTACTTATAAAAAACTAGCTGAAAAGCAGGTTTTAGCCAAGTGAGGACGTTAAGACGAGAAAAAGATGAACAATGATTTTACTAATGTTTTCCAATAAATTAAAGGAATCTAGTAAACAGTAAACTACCATTGATAACAATACAAATACAATTTGTGTAATGGGGTCAATTGAACCGATGTTAAAATAAACATGCAATAATATTTGTTGTTATGTAAACAGATTTCACCTTTGAAAAACCAAAGAATTCATATTTCTTGGTAACATTTTTCTTCAGCATTTACAGATACTAATGGCCACATGAATTGTGAACGATTTATGGTATGGATCATACGACCTGAGGTCTGACTTGTGATATTTGGCAGTTATTTGAAAAGATTGATGATAGATCTTATCAACAGCTGCCAAGCAACACATACCAGACAGACATCAGAGTGTTTTACACTTATCATAAAATGTGCATATCATTCTGGCGGCCGTTAGTGCTCGTAAATGCTGGATATAAATGTTAGCGGGAAATTTAAATTCTATGGATTTTCAAAAGCGAAAACTGCTTACAAATAACAACAAATATTATTGTATTTTTATTGTAACAACGATTCATTTGACGCCATTCAATTAATTGTATTTGTAATGTAAAAACAATAAAAAATCATTAAGATATATTGTTTTCTTTTGAAAATTGCCCTAAAAATGTCTCATTAAAACACAATACATTCTATTGTTTTTCGCGAAAAAGTGTATGAAAATTTTCTCAAAATTTTATGGTTAAGATACATAACGACCACCATTTTTTATTGTAAAAGTGCCATTTACCATTCACCGAATGGTATAGAACAATAGGGGTGATGGTGAGTGTACCGTGTAAATTACAATACGTTTAATGGTGAATATTTTTCGAAAAAATGGTGTTGTAACAATAAAATTTATCGTATTTTTATGATATTTTTTATCAGGGCATGTTGCAGTTATCGAACGTCTACTGTACATCCACTTTTCATAATACTTCCCTTTGGACATAGCGTGTGACCTCCAGTCTCTCATTCAGCACGCTGGTTTGAAGAGTTTGATTTGGCTCTTAATTGAAAACATAGTAGTTGATACCCTAAGGAACAACTTTGTAGAAGATCATATCATGATAAAACTTAATTTAATTGCGGTTTCAGCTAACGAAAGCAGGATGTGGACATCTGTCACCGTTTACTCTCGGTTGTAACATGCAGCACGTGTTTGCTGTTCGAAACTTGCGCTCTACGTCATAGGTGGCTATAACAATCACTCATTTAACAGGCACCATTATGATGAATTTATTCAGCATAATGTTGAATAACATTTGAATTATTTTCACGTACAACCTATGTTCGGGTTTTGTTCACACAAATTTGGAGAAGTTATAAAGCATCATGTTGTGCACCAACTTAATTGTTTGTTGTTCAAAGCGTTTTACAAATGTACAAGAAAGTTGTTATTAAGCATTGGCAAAAATGACTTAAAATAAATAAAATGCAAAAATGTTGAACTCTCACGAGAGTAATAATTTGCTCTCATGTTGAGAACACTTATTATGAAATAAGAATTACCTATAAAATTACTTAAATCCGGATTAGAACTCGAGACCTGTCGATTGCCAGCCGCATGCCTTCCTATCTGCGCCATCCTAGAGATGGTGAGATGCAGCACCCAAAGCAAAACATAATCTTCCCATGACTCAATAATGATCACTCCTGAACTTGTGTTCAGCAGTGGTGAATTAGCACAGCACGTGGTAATCAACTGAACAACGCCTTATACTGCAACAGCTGTTCAGCACAAAACACGTGTTTTCCATTCTGATTTCGCTGTCAATATTTTTATCGCACGGTGAGAAAACTTGTAGCGAATGCGGCCAAAAAGTGTTGGTCCTTATTGAAGATATTGTTTCCAGACGAACTAATTGCGATATGAATATGTTTTTATTTTTATTATTAAATATCGATCTTTAAAAATGTATGACAATATGTGGTGCGGTATGGTCTTGGGCATGCTGCATTCACATCATCTGTTCAGGTTATCTACTCATGCTCAGTCGAAGATCCGTTAAGCAATTATTTTTATTTATGCTTGTGTTATAGGTTCTTGATATTATGTTCAATAATAGTGCATAAGGATGTTTAGGGATACTTGAAATGTGTCGATTTCTGAATGCTGTTCGGTTATCTAGGTGACTGTGGGAACAATATTCAGTAAACACGACAGCACTGAAATGTCAAATCGAACTGCTGCGGAAGATAAAATATATAATAATCAAGGTACAAGATGTCTTGTTACAGACTAATAATAATAAATAAATGCCTCATTTTTACGTTGATTACGTATCTTGGCACTCAATGTTAAACTACATAATTCTATTCTGTTTTATTTTGTGTGATTCATTTAAAATGTTGGTTGTTTAATAACTTGGTTGTCTAAACAGTTTTAGCCATGATTTATTACATAATCCGAACAAAGTTCCGAGTCAAACTATGATGGGCTGAAGGCGTTAATTTGACAAGTGAAAAGCACATTGTTCAGGAGCACCCGAATAGAAAATTATGGTTCATGGTATCGTGCATATTATAAGATGTTCATTTGTGGAATAATAACGATAGACGTAATAATACATTTATAATTGAATGATTCAAGTCTTTGAAATGAGATCATTTAATACTTTTCATTTATCATACTATTAATGATAACGATTCCTTCTATGATTATTGAATGATTTTTAATCATCCATTTTCAATGAATGTGCTGTACGCAATCAATCATTTTAGTGTTTTCCATTACATTTAGATCCCACAGTCATAATCGAAACGTAAATATGATATAGCTTATGAAAACGTACCTTGTGATTCAAGTCTCATCCGGAGGTGCTTGGTAAAATATTGCTGGCGAACGATTCCGAAACACCCACACTGAACCGCTACCGCGGTATTGTGAAGAATATCGGAATATTGTATGTCGCAGATTTTGTGGAGCGATAGATGCATTCCCGGATACATCCTCCGTCTCTTCGTCGTCACTAAACCGTCTTTAAATACCTGCACCTGCATCGGTTATCACTGGGGATCCATTCTTAATCGATCCGTCGAGAAGAATATTCCTGCCTCCAAAGTTTCTTTTTTCTTCTCACCTTTAGAACATCACTGGGTTTCAGCCGACCGCGAGCACTGATTCTATTTGGTGTAGTGCATCAACACCACACGAGAAGCACCAAAACAGCTTGATCACGGCAATCTCACGGTTCGATTCCCGATCCTCTAAATAAAAAACGCCGAGGAAGTAAACAATGATTCACGAAATCGTAGCTGAACTTGACAGTGTCCGACAAAAGTGCCCGCAGGGGTGTGCTTTTTTTCAGTCGATAAAGTAGATGTGTGAAATATTTCCGTTTTATTTTTATTATTCGCCTTATAATACGGTTAATGATAAAGTGATTATAACATGTATAATTCGGCAAAAATTTTGTTCGAGAAATCTGGCATTTTTGAATGGTAACGATACTTAACAACCCATTCGGTCTATCATCAAAGTTCCCAAAATGATAACTGCTATCATCAAAGTGATTTGTCCTATCATCGATTTATAATCCACATTATGATAGCACGAATCATAACTAAATTATACACTGTACAATTGATGTATGATACCGTTTTATTCGGGCATATGCTTATCGATACATCAGCTTAATAAGATGCAGACAAATGTTTTGTTAAACTTTTTTTGTCAAGGAATCAATGCTTGTCGAATAAATTTCTTGTTAAACTTTTGAAAAGTGTTTTAAATTATCATTGTTGATACCGATGAGGAAAGTCGAACATTGACTATTTTCTCAATTGAAAAATCATTTAAACAGAAATGTGTAGAGCATAATTTTAGTTCAGCTATCATTACCATTATTAAACAACAATTCAGCAAGCTTGCTTGTTTGTGACTTGCAATTGTTAGTTGGGAACATCGTATAAACGGGTAAACTTCACGTCGGATATTTCAACCGAAAAATCGGTTGTGCAGTCATCAATCAGCCATTTTTGTTTCGAACGTAACTCTGAAGTCCTTGCTATCGGGTCGTGAATTTTAATCGCAGAGTTGGTAAATGTAAGCTATATTGTTTTTATCCTTGTGAAATATTTTGATTGATTATTTGGGTTTTCAGGCAAGAGGTATTCCAGCAAAAATCTACGAGATATCGTAGTGCATCTTCAAGAAATTCCTTAAGAAATTCGGCAAGGAGGCAAAGGTGTGTAGATTGTTCATCGCGGCAACCACTTTGCCGTTTGCGGTTATCCAATCTGTGTCATAAAAGAGCAAGTGTGAAAGTGATACACAATTAAAATATTTTAAATATGTACAAGCATAGAATTTACGAAACTAATAAATCACTGTTATCCTACATCAGAAATTTAAAAACTTTTATTTCGTTATTTTCCAAGTGAAATTATTTCGAATGAAATCCTGTCCTGATTCAAAGAACCGAATTTCGTTTGTTTTGACAGCTTTCGGTAAAAAAAGATTCAACCGATGTTCGGTTGTATCAGCATATGTTGGCCGAGTTTTTTCGGTAAATTTGTCATTTCGACATGAAATAAAGTCTACCGAACGCTCGATTGTACATTCGTGAACCGAACGGCGAACCGAGCGTTCAGCAGATAAAAACTCGGTTGAAATTCAACCGAGATCGGTTAAATTTTCTAAGTGTGTAGTGTTTTTTTGCAAAAAAAATGATTATTGGGACTGTTATGCCTAGAAATGTGGTCCTGTTGGCGAAATTTCTAAGCATATCAGTCCCACGAGAATTAGTCGTCTCTTTTCACGCTCGATGTGGTCTGTTCTGTACGTTTTTGTTATATGTACCAGTCATTCAATTCAGTATCCTCTTAGTCATTATATTGGATCGGCTTCGTCATGCTTCACGACATTTGAGCCTCCTCATTAAGTTAAAATAACCAAACATAAGGTTTATGAGCTCAACGTGCATTGCAGCAATATTTGAATTTAGATTGAAGCTTCAAGTTACGAAGAAATAACAGTTTTTGTTTAACTGGAAAACAAGGTTTGTTCCAGCTGGAGCGTAATAGCATAGCATAGCCGACCGTACACATCCTGGGGTGGCTGTCAATAGAGTCGTTGATTGCGTCACAAAAGTTGCCTGGAACTTGACAAACCTTTCATTGAACGATCTCTTTGTTCGACACCTGGCCAGGTCCTTACGATCAGCGGGGATGGGGAGGAAATGTTGATTAGATATCTACTCAGAACATGTCCAATAACTTGGGCCACTTCATAGATATCTAAAGTTGGATATGGATGGGGGTTTATGGGATGCTTTTCTTGGCGAAAAAGCACATGACAAATTATTATAATTTAGTTTAATCATTTACCTGGTTACCGCTGAAAGAGTAAATATTAGTAGTAAATATAATGATTCAACTCAAGGGAAATGACATTTCCTTCGCTAACCGGAAAAACCCGCATTTATCCGTTGCTAACGTTAACAGCGTCTAGCTGCTGCTCGGTTAGCAGCGGTTAGCGACGGTTAGACGGTCTTCCCGGTTAGAAAAGATTGGATAATTGAATTTAACTGAATACGTTTGGCAAACAGTTGATTATTGTTTGAAATCAGTCTACAGCTTCCGAGTGAGAGCTTCACAGCAAGTCGTATGATCGTCAGCCACATCCGTTCGGTCCGATGCCCAACCAAAGAAAAAGCGCCATGCGACCGGTACTGATTTCCTCACTACGTTCACTTTATACCATGGTGGGTTATTTTAACCGGCGTAAAACTGAGATCGACCGCGATCCGATATTTAAGACAAAAAGCAGTTATCATGACCCGATACGTATACACACACGCAATGTAATCATTGTGGACCAAGTAACCTCTTCAGCCCGTTTGCAATCAGCATACTCTTGAAAACATTTAGACGAAACACTCGGTTTACAACGGCTAACACCCTCCGAAATATTCAACTTCCATTGTATCTATATTCCGGGTGGTGTAGGGCCAGCCAAATCGCGAAAAAAAAATCACTCGAAAAATTTGCTGTCAAAGGCGACAACACCTGCACTCGCGATTACCGTCTACTTTGATCTCCCATAAACTACTCGGTTTGTTCCAGCTGGAGCGTAATGCCAACAAAAATCAAGAAGACAAGAAGAGTTTTTACCAAGCAGTATTAAAATTGCCATGCTATTAGGTAAAGTAAGTTACTAAAAATGCTTAATGTATCGGTTTTACGTAGAAATTTTATAGTGGAACTGTTATGCGTAGAATTTCAGTTGTGGGACAAACATGCGTAGAAATTCAACAATGGGACAATTTGACTTGACATGCTTTCCAAAGAGTCTTCGAACAAAGTATGTTAATTTTTGATGTTTTATGAAAATATGCGTGAAAGCCAGGGGCGTTTAATTTCGTTTCAATGATACACTTTCATGCAACATTTGAATGAATCACTTTATCTGTTTGACACACTATTCGAGTCTTTCTTTTCGATTCGGAAAACGTTCTCATTCATCGTAGCACTCGGTAGTCTCTCTTCGGAGTGGCGTTGCTTGTGCTTCACTCTTGTGCGTTAGTCTCTCAATAGTTACGGGCGCCGGTTAATTGGATTTGAGCGGTCGAACTTGTGTTCCTTTTTAATAAAACATAATGATCATTCTATTGTCGTGCACCACTATTTGAAAAATGGTTTTAAATAAGTGTTTTTAGCACATTGAAATTTTTCAATGACCCACAATTGAAACGAAAATCCAAAGTGTTTCACTTCAATTTTAAAACACACTTGTTTCAGTAGTAATAATGAACGAGCGTGTTGCAGTGTGAGTTATGAAGCATCGCAGCGTCCCGTCGCATGGGAAACGATTTGCCACAGCTTTCACGCGTCATGGTTTCCTTTCGAAAATGCACGTCCCTGGTGAAAGCAAAGTCAAAATCTTCAAAAAGTAACATGGGGCAACTATGCTTAGAACGGCAGTACAGTGGTGGGTGCATAAGAAGACAATGGGTTGCGCCACTATAGGAACCAATATTAAATTTTACCATCATAATAGGAACCGTTTACGTACAGTTGGTGCAAGTGATTTATTACAAAAAAAAAAACTGAAATAACCTCTGTTTACAATATAGCAAAATAAGTATTTTTCGGAAGACTAGACGATAAATAATCACTTTTTAAAATTCTAAATTTTAACTACATGGTTTTGACTACACGGTAAAAAATCACTGTGATATGAACGGATTGGCACTTCAATTCGCACTACTGTTTAATCAGTTTGTTATCAATTAAATATCATTCGAAAAAGAACATCCAATGCCTCTTCAATTTTAATTGAACTTCACTTCAATTCGTTGTTGACAATGTTTTGGGTTCAAATCTAGAATTAAAAAAAAAGTGCCCACCGCACCCAGATGCGATACCAGGACCTTGAAATTCACGATCATCTGTTTTACCAATACACTACTTCACACCTGTTTGAAAAGTTTGATTCGAAGCCAAGGGGGAGTCGCTGAGCACATCTTTACTTGTGCCAATTATTTTCAGTGTGCCAACGGGTATTCAATTGTGCCTCAGTGTGCCCCGAAGTGCCACTGCTTGATGATTCAGATTTTGCTTGGCAACTACCAAGACAACCAACTGTTTGTTTTCATTTTGCAGGTCAAATGCACATGGTTGCCTAGTTTTTTCACCCAAACTCAAGTGTCAAAATTGTGCCTCAGAGTGCCTCGGTGTGCCACACAGCGTATAAGGCACCCTACACACTACTCAAACGGTTTGACCAACATTGACTCCGCCCCCAGGTTGGTGGTTGAGTTGGTGCTGTGTTTGACCGTGTGTGATGCTGTTTGACGAACCGATTTGGCAGTTCGTCAAACCGATTTGACGGTTGATGGTTTGGTTGGTAAAAATCAAACCCGTTTGATTTTACTCAAACCTCGACTTAAACCAACGGTGGGCGGAGCCAATGTTTGACGAACCGATCGTACCGTGTGTAGTGTTGTTGCACAAACATAGTGCGATTTCAAATGGGAGAGTATGTTGGTGCAACCTCAGTGACATGTTGGTGCAACACGATTTGGCAGTCGGTTGCAGAAACATAAGCTGGTTCGACCAACCTGGGGGCGGTGGCAATGTTGGTCAAACCGTTTGAGTAGTGTGTAGGGTGCCTAAGACGGTGTGCTTGGCACCTCTTGGCACAATGTTCCAAGCGACTAGCCCCTTGTTCGAAGCGAAACACTTTCTACCACCTGTCATCTATATTTACTTTCATACCCAAAACAGTCATTATCAAATCAACAGCTTTGCACTTTGGATTGTACTGCTTTGTACACTACTGCAAATTGAAGTGATTTTAGTTGATTTCTCCGGTTGGTTTGTTTTGGTTCTCAAATCAACACTGACAGCCCTAATAAAAATGTATTATACACTGGCAATTTGTCGAATGATTGTATCATTCCATGTATGATCAAAATGATAGCCCGAAAGGGTTGTTAATCACGTTGTATCATATTTTTCTATTAGGGAGCATTGCGATTTCAAAGGAAAAGCCTTTCTGATCATGCTGATTGGGATGTTGAATAGTTAAGGGATTTTTCCCTTACATTGAGCGTGCAGAATTTTTACCGTGCAATAATAGTGATAAATCGAACATTTTATTAATACATGTTTTAGGTTGATACAAATTTTATTTTGACTTTTTGTCTCCAACACCCCCCCCCCCCCCCCCCTTCAAAATATTTTGGCACGATTTCGCATTTGGAGGGGGCAGATAAAACAATATTTATCAAAATATCGGGTCTTGCTAAAAATTCTTTTACACATCCGATGAGTTTTTAATATTTTTCAGATTAAATGCTTTATTATTTTTATCCCCCCCTCGACCAGCCATAGAGTGGTGGGACAAAAAGTGAAATAAATATTTGTAACGGCCTTAACAATTTGATACATTTTATACGAATAACAAACTTGTTTGCATTGCATTGAGCGTGTCCTTAGCGGTCCCCTCTCCAATTCTCTTGCAAACAAAATAAACATCGAATGCGGTCCGATCGGTCGCACTTTTTCGTCACTCCTTCCCACCATCATCGCATCGGTACCGGCTTCATTGAGATGTGGGATGCAGCCGAGCGCCACCGGTATCACTGCGGCTGCACACCGCACCGAGCCAAGCGCAAGCTCTCAAGGATCATTCATGCGTGCGAAGCTGAGTGATGAGGATCGAGGAATCGTCATATTGTTGATTGTATCAACACAGCCCTATCTCGTTGAAACAACATTGAAGTGAGGACAAGAAGCGAGGAAAGCTAGAATCGGTCTCTTCAATGGGGTAGGAAGAGGTTTGAGCTGCAGACTGGCATGCATGCATATAAGCTGTAACGCATTTTGTGACGGGTATGGTGCGAGGAAGCGCCAGGCGAAATAATAAACGCGTCTCGCGTCTCGATGAGAATATGCATGGAACGGAGACACTCGATAGACGCCAGACAAAAATTATTGTTGTTATTTTCTTGGTATTTTGTTTGTTTTTAGGCCATTCTTGCGCTTATGCCAATTTGTGTACTGAAAAACTCGAATGCTAATTTCAGATATCGCAATAACATAAGGGTTTGGAATAGTTTTATGTATTCAGTTGTTTTTTTTTTCAGCATACTTGTATTTTATTTGGATAAATGCCTAATTAAGATTCTGCAAAAAAAATAAAGGCGGATTGTTTTGATTATTAAAATAATTATTTGGAATCGCTCAAATGATAACTGAGGAAGTCATAACAAATTATCAGCCTTGAAAAATTAATCGAAACAATCTAAAAGTTGTTGCAAAAATATAATCTTTGGTTCAGGAGTACTTAAAAAAAAAACCTTGTATGGAAATAAAAAAATGGGCTCAACTCTCCTCAGATCCCGGCTACGCCAATGGTTCCAGGCATCCAACGGAAAATTCAAAAAGTACTTCATCATTTCCATCCAAGTTCATTTAATTCAGATAAAGATATCTTACAAAAGAGATGTATCACATGGCACATAGTCATAAAGCAAAACATATGCTAATAAGTGCCTCAGTAATTCAGCACCGCAGAGTGAGTAATCAGACGTTTTTTTTTTCAACAGTATGTTTCATGCTGTGTGTCCCCTTCCGAACAGCATGGGACGAATCTCTGTGTTTTCCCTTCTCATTCCACTAGGTAAATCTGGCAGCCAAAAGATTTATCTAACTTTAGTGAGAGAAATAAATTTTATTGATTAAAACATCACTCGTTCCGGGGCGGACTGGCACGTTCCCCATTTCCTCTCCAAACTGCATATAGCTGCAACACCGTACAGCACAAAAATGGGCGATTAAGTGGTTTGATGAATGGAGCTTACCCGTTCGCCCCCACTCAGATGCAGACCTGACAGACCGAGCCGGGCAGACCGACCCAAACTGATGTCTTGTGCATCTGCAGCACTTTTGGCTCCGGTTCCGTTCGCTCCCTTGATGGTGCACAACAATCTGCACCTACTCACCGCCGCCGCCGTTCAGTTCAGTGAACATTATCGATCCAAATGATTCATAAATAATCGGAAATATTGAAACACAAAACATGGGCAGAAGAAATTGACCCAAGCTGGGGCATCTTTGCTCTGCCGGAATTCAACGCCCTCGCTCCGTTGGCCAGCGAGAACATCGGCTATAGATGTATATCGAGTTTTCACCATGGATCGTTTAAAGTACACAAATGGAAGGCATTGGCTCAAACGAAAAACAACAAGAGAAAATATTCTGTAAATTACGATCGATGCTTTTTTGGTGCAAATTTGTTCACCAAACTGTTCTGACTGTTGCTCTACAGCTTGGATGCACTTTTGTTTCATGGTTCAACTAGGATATCTTAAGGAGTTGTTTCGTAAACAGTCATGATAATCAGACCCGATGGGACCTTTAGTCGCATGCAGTATTTGCTCCGACATTATCAACGTTAGAACCCTTCTTGGTCCTAGCTACAGCTTAAACATAAGTCCTGAACACAACCTTATTATTACCAAACTGCTCCTAAAAATCCTCGTCAGCAACAATGTACGATGTAGATGCTCGCTACGGCATAGCCTTAATCGACTACAGCAACCGGATGTCACCTTTAAGCACGCACAGAGACTCGAGTAACTTGATGTCACCCTTCTGAACGACTGCTGGAATATAGTCCAAAGTAGTCATTAACGAGGCTACCGAGAGCATAAATTGTTACATAGAACGGAAAAGATGCAGCTATTGGTTCAACGAAGAGAGCACACAAGATTTGGAGGAGAACCACGCAGTGCTGTCTGTAATACTGCAGCATAGAACCCGGCAGAACGTGAAACGATACAAACAGATACAGAAGCAGCAGACTCGTCTAGACCTGTGCGCCGCCGCGCCACGCCGCCGCCGCCGACACTTTTTGTCCCACGCCGACGCCGACCGAGGTATCGGCGGCGCGCCATACGCCGCTGTTTGTCACGCCACCGATTTTCATTTTTCGCGCCGGTGATGAGTGCACGAACAAAATTTAGTTTATATAAAGTTAGGATAAAAAAACCTCACGATCACTATCATAAGAGTTTCATTATAATAATTAATTTCTCAACTCTTAGAACACACATTCACATCTCTCCAGATGATTCTTCAGAGAATCTTCCAGAAGTATTCAGTGATGCCTTCTGGAGATCCATCTAGGATTATTCAAAAAAAACTTCAGGGATGCCTACAAGATGATTTTTTATCAGAAGATCTCTACAGGAGTACTTTCAAAAATTATTTCAGGAGAATTCAGGGATGCCTACTAGAGACACATCAGAGATTCATCCAGAAGATCCTTCAGGAATTCTCATAGGATGTCCTTCAGAGATTAGTCTGAGAGTACCTTCAGGAATTCCTACAGGAGTTTCTCTAGGATCTAGTCCAGGAGTTTCCTCAGAGATTCATCCAAGAGGTCCATCAGAAATTCCTGGAATTTGTTCAATAATCCCTCCTGATAATCCTTCGGGGATTCCTTCGGATGCCTCAAGAAAAATTTGCAGAGATTCTTTCAGGAGTTCTTCAAGGATTGCTCCAGAATTCGGTGATTTTTCCAGGAGTTCGCTCAGGTGTTTCCCTTAAAGCTCCAGGAGGATTCAGGGATGCCTCCATGTGTTCATTATGATTTATTTCAGAAGTTCCCTAAGCTATATCAACGGGAGTTCGTTCAGGTATCCTTCTAGAAGTCCCTTTAAATATTCTTTCAGGAGGATTCATAAATGCCACCTGAAGATCCATCAAGAATCCCGTGAGAAATTTCTTCAGATCCAAGGATACCACCAGGAGAACTCAGGGATCACCCCAGCAGTTTATGCAGTGATTCCTTCCAAGATTTTTTCAGGATATCCTTAAGGGATTGTTCGAGAAGTTCTCTTCTTCTGGGGTTCTTTCAAATTGAAGATTGAGATTGATTTTTTTTTTTTTTTCAGGAAGACTCACGGATGCTTTCAGGAGTTACATCAGAGATTTCTCCAGAAGCTCATTCAGGAATTCCTACAGGAGTACCTTCAGGGAATCTTGTAGGAGTTCCTTCAATAATTCCCTTAGGATTATAATCAGGCATTTCTCCAGGATATTCTGAGTGATCTTTCATGGAGTTTCTACAAAAATTCTTCACGGATTTCCTTCTAAAATTCTTTAGAGAATACCTCCTGCAAATTCTACCCCCTACCCGGAAAGATCCGCTGAAAATCCTTCGAGGATTCCGCCTGGAAATCCTGTGGATATTCCTACCGGAATTCATTCGAGCATTCCCCTGGAATCCCTGCAGGGATTTATCCTGTAATTTCTTCTGGGATTCCTCTTAGACTTCCTTCAGGGGTTCCCCTGGACTTCCTTCGAGGATTTCTCCTGGCTTTTTTCCTGTAATTCTTACGGGGATCCCTCTTGGAATTCCTCCGGAGATTCTTCCTAGATTTACTTTCAGGGTTTCCTCCTTAACTTCCATCGAGGATTCCTCCTGAAATTCGTTCGGGGATTCCTTCTAATATTCCGTTAAATTTCTTTGGTGGTTAGAATTCTTTCGGAGAATCCACCAGGATTCCTCATGGAATTCCTGCAGGGATTTCTCCTGCACTTCATTTAGGGATTCCTCTTGGATTTCCTTCAGGGATTCCTCCTAGAATTCATTCAGGAATGGCTCCTAGAATTCCTTTGGGAATTCTTTTTGGAATTCCTTCTAGACATCCCTCATGGGTTACTCCTGAAATTCTTTCGGGGCTTTCTCCTGATATTTTAATGTGGATTTCTCCTGAAATTTCTTCGGGGTTCCCCCCTGGAATTACTTTGATGATTGCTCTTAGAATTTCTTCTGAGATTCTTCCTGGATTTGCTTCAGTGATTCCTCATGGAATCCCTTCAGGAGTCCTTCTGGAATTCCTTTGGGATTTCCTTCTGGAATTGCTTCAGTAATTTCTTATAGAATTCCTCCAAGGATTCCTCCTGGAATTCCTTGGGAGATTTTTCCTGGACTTCCTATGGAAATTCCTCTAGATTATCCTTCGAGTATTCCGCTTGGAAATCCTTCGGAGATTCCTCCCAGTTTTCCTTTATGGGTTCCCTCCCGGGAATACTGCAGGGATTTCTTCTTCCATTTCTTCGGGGATTTCTCCAGGAATTCTACCAGGAATCCCGTCGCATATTCCTGCTGTACCTCCTTCAGAGATTTCTTCGGGGATTCCTCCTGGAATTAATTAAAAGATTCCTCCTCGGGGATATCCCCTGAAACTTCTACGGGAATTTCTCTTCGGTTTTTTCGGAGATTTCTCCTGGAATTCTTTTGGGGTTTCCTCTTGGAATTCCTGCGGGAGCTCCTCCTAGAATTATTTCAGGGGTTTCTCATGGAATTCCTACGAGGATCCCTCTTGGATATTTTTCGATGGTTCCTCCTAGAAACACTTCAAGGATTTCTTCTCGAATTTCTTAAAAAATAAAAATCTGGAATTTCTTTTGGGATTCCTCCTGGACTTCCTCCAACAAATCCTCCTGGGATTTTTTTTCGGGGATTCCTCTTGATATTCCGTCGTAGATTCCTCCAGGAATTCCTTCGGGGATTCCTCCTGGAATTCTTTTGGTGATTCCTCTTAGATTTCCTTCAGAGATTCTGCCTTTCATTCTTTCAAAAAATCCTCATGGAATCACTCCTCTTGGAGTTCCTTCGGGATTCCCTTCTTGAATTTCTTCGGTGATTTCTAGAATTCCTTTGTGAATTTCTCCTGGGAGATTCTTTCAAGAGTTCCTTCGAGGATTAAATCTTATATTTTTTGGAGATTCCTCTTCCACTTCCTATGGGGATTCATCTTATTATTCCTTCTGGGTTTCCTTTTTAAGGAATCCGCTTGTAATTCCTTCGGAGATTACTCCCGGAGTTCCTTCTGAGGTCACCTCTGGGATTCCTGCAGTGATTTCTCCTGTAATTTCTTCGGGGATTCTTTCTAGACATCTTTCGCGGATTCCTCGTTAAATTCATTCGAGGATTTCTCCTAATCGGGGATTACTCCTGGAATTCCTTTGGTGAATTCTCTTTTCTGGAATTCCTTCTGTGATTCATCGTAGAATTCTTTCGAGAATTTCTCCTGATATTCTGTCGGGGATTTCTCTTGGATTTCCTTCGGGGATTCCTCCTAGAGTAATTTCGGGGATTCCTCTTAGAATTTCTTCGGGGGTTTCTTTTGAGCGGTTCTTCCTTCGAGGATTCTTCCTTCAGAGCTCTATCCTGATGTTTTGTCGGGGATTCCTTCTGGATTTTCTTCGGGATTCCATCTTGAAATTCTTAAGGTGATTCCTATTCGAATTTCTTCGGAGATTCCTTCTAGAATTCCTTCGAAGGTACCTCACGGAAATCCTCCGGGGATTCCGCCTAGAATCCCTCCGGGGATTTGTCTTAGAATTCCTCCGGGGATTCGTCTTAGAATTCCTAATGGGGATTCTTCCTAGAATTCCTTCGGAGTTTCCTGCTGGAATACCTTATGAGATTCCTCCAGAAATTCCTTCGAGGATTACTCATGGAATTTTCGGAAATTCCTCCTAGTATTCTATCAGAGATTTCTGCTGGAATTCCTTCAGACATTCCTTCTCAATATTTTTTGTTGATTCCTCCTTGAAATCCTTTGGAGATTCCTTCTCGAATATCTTTAGAAATTCCCGCTAGAATTCCGTCGGGGATTCCTCCTGGAATTCCTTTGGAAATTCCTGCTGTAACTCCCTTGGGATTCCTGCTAGAATTAATTTGGGGAATCCTCTTGGAATTTCTTTCGATGATTCGTCCTAGATTTCCTTCGGAAATTTCTCGACAACTTCAATCAGGGATTTCTTCAGAATTTTCTGCAGAGATCTCTAAAAGAGAATCTTGAACCACCAGAGATTCCCGCAGAAGTTTCTGCAGGGTTTCATACAGCAGTTCCTGCAGAGATTAGTCCATAATTTTCTTCATGGATTTCTTCATAAGTTTCTTTCAGGCACCTAGGATTCCTTCTGAGATTCCTCCCTGAAATCATTCGAGGATTCCTTAGTGTAAATCAGAATCTGAAGATTCTGAGAAAACAAAACAAAAAACTGTAGCAAAATCAATATTTCATTGCCCTTCATTTGCAATGGAGTAATGCAACATTCATTACACTAAGGATACCGGTAATGTGTCAATATTCCTTTCCAATTATAAATAATTGTTATCCCTAATCCCAAATCGCGAATACTTCGGGTTCTCAAACCAATATAGTATTAAGGCAGTTAAAAATTTGAGAAATGTGAAAAATGTAAAAACAAAAATGTACAAATCATTTCGGCTCATTTATACCCATCCCAACAAACATTTTAGCTGTACGGAAGTGTAACAAAAATAACTCTTGAGCAAACTTTAGTTTAAAAAACTGTTATTCAACTAGTTCTGTTTGATGGATGTGGCGTCCTAGCCTTCCAAATAAACGAATGAGTAAAAAAAATCGCAAAAGGTCTAATCACGCAGTACGAACCCGAACAGAAATAAAAAACTTATTTTAACGTAATAGTTTATGTCATCAATGGTCATGAGAAAGCTCAGACTATAAATTCAAGAGCGTAATGGCAACTTTTTCGCTTTGCCAATATTAAAACTATTGTCAAATTTTGGTCACGCCGATTCACGCCGCCGCCGCCGCCGCCGAAAGTTGCCACCGGCGTGACGCCGATGACGCCGCCGCCGCCGGCCGAAAATGGCCCTCACGCCGCCGCCGAGCAAAATAAAGTCGGCGCACAGGTCTAGACTCGTCTCTTTCGGGAAGCACGGAAGTTCTTCCAAATTTGAAGCTCAACGCACCCCACATCGGCTTCGTGCCGCGAGTAGAAATATGTAGGTAGGGATAAGGGCAGCAGCCTTTTTACGGAGACGAGAAGTGTGAAAGCTATGGCAGCCCTTCAATGAGCAACTGAACGGCGCACAGAACGTAGGCACGGTGGGCCAAGGATGCAGATGAGAAGCAAATGCACCATATCTCAATTCTCGGTTCAAGACCTCTATGACCCACACTAACAAGCATACTGAAAACAAAATCAACCACATCTGCATTTGCCAAAAATGGAATAAACGCAGCGCTGAAATCGCGTCTGTCCATCTCCATCTAATCCGGCTTCACATTGCTCGTATCTAGAGGCAGGAGGAAAGACCAGGACGACGATTCAATACACGCCGTCAAACACTACTGATGAAGAAATAAGCATGCACGGGTAAAATTCTGCTCCCAAAAATCATAAAAACGACTCATGATTTCATGAGCCTAGTACATTTTCGTTTTATAAAAATACACCATGATTTGTAACCATGATAGTATGAGCCATTGTCTCGTAACGTTACCAATGCGTTACTTTTTTCCTGAAATCATAAAGCTAAATCATATTTTTGAGATTTTGAATCATGGTTTCGGGTGCGCATCGCTTATGAATCTGAGGACCATGAAGCTAAATCATGTTATTGAGGTTTCGAATCATGGTTTCGGGTGCGCTTCGCTTATAAATCTGACAGATTTTCTAGGACCATGAAGCTAAATCATGTTTTGGAGATTTCGAATCATGGTTTCGCGTGCGCATCGCTTATGAATCTGAGGACCATGAAGCTAATTCATGTTATTGAGATTTCGAATCATGGTTCCGGGTGCGCATCGCTTATAAATCTGGTGGAATTGAAAAAGAAATTGCCGCCATTTCGGAGGTGGTTTAATGATGACCCAAAAGCAAAACATGTTTCTATAGTAATCACGATGAAGATTTTTTATGTCTTTATTAACGTGGCTTTTTGTCCTAGGCGAGTTCGCCACGAAAAATGAAGAATATTCAATAGCACAGAAAGATGCGATTAGGATGGTGCTGGTATCGTTTGACCGGAACAGGAACGAAGCCGTAACGGGATCGAACGGATCCGGGGCGAGGAATGACAGCCGCAGCCGGTTGAGCTGGAATGAGAATGATGGCGTGCAATTGAATGTTACTTACACATTATTTTTTTCAATCATTAGAAAGAAATTTCAACACACTTTTTTACTCACGCTTCGCTAAACGGAGCCGGTACAGGAATAGAATCAGACACTGCCGGGACGGTAAGAAAACATTTTCGGCACATTTTACTTACCAGTTTCTTTGAGAGAATGGTTTCACGAAGAACACACTAGAACGCTAATAACACAAAAAGTGACATAACTATTGTATTTTAAACTATATTTCAATTTAAATAATAGCTTTTTTCATTTTTTCCACCAATCACCAACGATACCACACACTAAATGATCACATTTTGACAGGTGTGCAGAGTGCGCGTAACGCTTGATAATTTTCATGAGTTCAAGCTCATAAAAATGGTTGCAACGAACCATGATATTAGTTGCTCAGATTATGAAATTATGATTCGTGATCATGATTTCATAAAATGGCAAATCTTTATGTTTTATGATTTGTGAATCATAAAAACAGGATCAGATTTGTTTCCGTGTGCGTGGCTGGACTCCCTGGCTGACAATGCGGAGAAAGCCGCCACAACTGGTGATGTACGTCTCCTCTACGATATCTCACGAGTCACGACGCCTAAGGACGCCAAGGATAAATCCGAGGATGCCAGTGAAAGACGCTACTAGACTATTACACACCAACCCAGCCAACCGATCTTAACGGTGTGGGTCGATCACTTCTAACAACATCGCCAAGTTTCGACGTCCGACC
This sequence comes from Aedes albopictus, assembly GCF_035046485.1. NCBI lineage: Eukaryota > Metazoa > Arthropoda > Insecta > Diptera > Culicidae > Aedes > Aedes albopictus. The sequence continues at coordinate 32,352,769 of NC_085137.1, forward strand.
AGCCATCGAAATTTCGGCACCCAGAGTGCGGTGCATCAACCGTATCAACTCTGAGGCACCATCACTGCAGAACATTGGAACAGACTGTTCCGAACTGTCATCCAATACATGAGGTCCAACAGATTGCCGGGGCCGATATCATATCAGCAGAGATGATCAAAGCTGACTCCAAGCTATCCGCGCAAATGTTGCATCAACTATTCTGTAATATCTGGGACGACTTGTCCGCCCGACTGTGCATCTTAGTGAAGGTTCCCAATTAGGGGGATCTGATTGTGCGCGACAACTGGCGTGGCATCATGTTACCGTGTATTGTTCTCAAAGTTCTGTGAAAAGTTATCCAGAATCAGATACAGGATACGAAAGACACGACTCTCCGGCGGCAGCAGGCAGGAATCCGTGCCGGAAGAACATGTGTGAATCAGTGAACCATATTGTCACGCTCCGTATCATCCTGGAACAAGTTACCGACTTCCAAGAGTTCCTCTATTTGATATTCATGAACTTCGAAAAAGCTTTCGATCGTTTGAATCACGGAAATCTGTATGGCACCATCAGACGCCACAAAGTTTTACATGAAGAGTCCTGCATAACGGAGCTTTGTCTGACCCTATCCGGGTAGTCACTGATGTGTGGCAAGGATGTCACCCATTGGCGTAGCTACAAGCGTAGCTAGCTTTTGCTTTTTTCTTACACACTCCCCTAAACAAGCACAAGAAAGAGAAGGGGCCTGAGCCCCCCTTTCATCCCGCTCTTTTTCGTGTTTTGTTTATGAAGGAGAATGAATGACAAAAAGAAAAAGTTAGTTACGCCAATGCTATTAACGCTACTGTTCTTCATCGTAATTGACGAGATCATGGTAGGGACAATTTATCGTGCACCGAATTGTGGGGGACTTTGGCAGCCCATAACTATGGAGCATCTGAACGACTTCGATTTGATCGATAATGTTGCCCTACTAGCCCAATGGCGCTCTGATAAAGCTCAACTACCTGGCCAAACGCTCCTTTGCGGCAGGTTTAGCCATCAATGTCAGCAAGACCCAATCGTTGGATAAAAAACACGGACAGCCCCTTCAACTTTACAATAGGCCGGAGCCCGTGGCGCAGTCACACGTTCGCTTCATAAGTGGATGGTCATGAGTACGATCCCAGCTCGGCACTTGCTATATTTTTATACCGTTGGGCATAAAATCCCTAGTTTATCAAAGATTAAAATATACGAAAAATCAATGTAATGAAACTATACACAAATTAAATCTAAATAGATTATGAATAGCATGCTCACTCTATGTAAAATTTGAAAGTTTGAGCTAGAAAACACAGTTAATTATAACACAAAACTACACGAATCCACACCCCTCGAACTCACTGGTGAATAGCAAAACAAGGGTTGCCACACAAAATTAGAATGACCAGCCAAAGGAAAGGAGACAACAAGCTCCATCTAATGGAAAGGGAGGGAATGAGAGGATGCCAGAAAGAGAGGCTGCTGAGGGGGCCTGAATACGCACCAAAGACTACGACTCATTATAAATCTGCATCGCAAGTTAGTACCTAAGTAATACACTTGTCATAGAAAAGTCACGGAGGCGCAAGTTTTTGTTTGGCAGAAGTCATTGTGACTTACTTCTAACAAGTAAGTATTTGTGACTTCTGCGTAACAAAAACATTTGGTAGCAGTAATCAGTTTGCCCTGCTATAAGGCAGATTCGTCGGAAACCGTCTTCTCATGTACCGTACGCGAATCAGGACCAAAAGGATCAGGATTCCAAGATTCCTCGCATATGGGATAAGTCTCGGTGAGGTTAAAACCCCGAGCGAAGAGTCAGGAGGCCCTCCTGTACGGTAGTGACCACTTCAGGACCCTGTAATCTACCTTAGTCCGGAAATCTCGGCCACGACGCCCTCTCAGGATGCTGATCCCGAAGTCAAAATAAACACCAGCCTGTCCGGGCGATTGACCGTCCCCGCCAACCCAGAATCGAATAGTTTTCCCGAACCTGGAAGGCCAGCGCGCATGTGCCAGCCCATTCCATTTGTTTTGCAAGACCAACACCAGCCGGTCGGTCGAAAGTTAACACTTTTACAACCACACTTGCATGTAGTTTAAGAATAAATACTTTAAGGATAAAGTTGGTGTGATGTTCTTACTTAGATAACGATAGAACTCTTGAAGAGCTTCGAAGTCCACCCTGAGGGCACGAGAGCTTGGGCCCTGACATGTCGATTCCCAAGGCATTGAAGAAGTCTAAGGTCTATCTGCATTTGCAGTCACAGCTTCGTCAGTTACTCTATAGCTCTACCCAGAAATGACAGATGATTTTCTGTATCACTCATTCAAAAATCTGTATCCCATACAAAATTTGGGTGAGAAATCTGTATTCCATACAAATGCCAAATCTGTATTTAATGGCATATATGTCATCACTACTGGCTCTAACGGACCCGGAAGCGTGGATATCGGAGAACGGCAACTCATAATAGAAGACCCTCAATTGGACTGGGAAAAGGAACAACCCACACATCACACATCAATATCATCGACCTCATGCCAGATTAGAAAGTGAAAGCAGCGCAATCAACCAGTTCGATATTATTATACAATATATATATATTATAATACAACAATCAATTATGTTTTTACGCGATTGATGCGTCCGCGCAAAAAAAAAGTTCGTGTATAAAAAGTTTGCGAGAAATTGCACAAAAGAAATGTTTTTTACGCAATTTGCCCTTCGCAAATGACCAAAATCGCGTAAAAAAAGTCGCATAACTTCGATTATATCGCGTAAAAAAGCCGTGCAAAATAAAAGCGCGTAAAAAAGTCGTGTAAAAACAGAATGGAGTGTAGAATACATTAAGCGCAGTACAAAAGTGTAAGTGGAGCTGCCAATGTGAATAGATCATGAAGTACTCTAGAGTAGACCTGTGCGCCGACTATATTTTGCTCAGCGGCGGCGTGAGGATTATTTTTGGCCGGCGGCGGCGGCGTCATCGGCATCACGCCAGTGGCAGATTTTGACGTCGGCGTGAATCGGCGTGACAAAAATTTGACCACAATAATGTCAACATTGGCAAAGCAAAGAAGTTGTCATTATGCTCTAGAATTTGTAGTCTTAGGTTTTTTATGTCATGACCATTGTCGGCATAATCCAGTGGTAAGACCTACTGTGACATTACCCGTACCTTTACTAGTGCATGTTTCATTACTCCATTGCAAATGAAGCATAATAAAATATCGATTTTGCTTCAATTTTTGTTTTGTTGTCTCAGAACCTCCAGAAGCTATCAAATATGATAATTAGGTCGCACTATTTACCAGGGAATGAACTTATCAGCAAATTGAGACGAAAAACGGCGTTTTTCGAGCAACTGATTTTTTTCTGTTTTTACTTTTCTTGTGAGAAATGTTTATCGGTCGTTGCTATTGTCCCCGATCAAAGATAGTCGAAAACTGGAAATCTCTCTTTTCATTTTCGCTATCCAACTTTATCGCCTGCAAAGTTATCGTGGTAATTATCAGAAGGCAAATAACAAAAATTTTCCGCTAACGGGATTGGAACCTAGACCCTCCACAAAAATGTGTATGAGCGCGCACCATAACCACACGACTACACAAGCTACTCGAGAGGCAACAAAAATTTTATACATAAAAGCTACAGTCGGTGACGACCGTACTACGGAAAGGCGAACAAAGAGCAGAAGGCAAACCAGTCAACTTTTCATTGTTGATGATAATCGATTTTCAGCGCTGCGGAACAAGCGAGAACACATTCTCGGGAGAAGCCCAGGTCTGAATTTATCGCACGTCTTTTTTCGCCGATAATGCGTGTAAGAGAATTTTCTACAATCGCGATCGTGATCGATAATTTCATTCCCTGCTATTTACACGAAGGAATCCCCGAATGATTCCAGGGAGGAATCTCAGAAGGAGCTCTAGGAGGAGGATTAAAGAGACTCCTGGGGGAATCCATGAAGGAGCTTCTGGACTAATATCTGCAGGAACTGCTGTATGAAACCCTGAAGAAACTCCTGCAGGAATCTCTGGTCATTCCCTGCAGAAGCTTCTGAAGAAATCCATGATTGGAATTTTCTAGGAATTTCAGAAGAAATCCAGGAAGAATACTCGAAGGAATTCCAGGAGAAATTGCCGAAAGAAATTACAGCGGGAATTTCTGAAGGAATTCGAGAAGGAATCCCCTAAGATTTTCTAGGAGGAAACAACAAAAAATATCCAGGAATCTCAAGAAATTCTAGCAGTAATCCGAATCCCCAAAGAATTTCCAGCTAACAAACCTCAAAAGAATTTCAGTGTGAATTTCCAAGGGAGATCGAAAACGAATCCCCAAAGGATTTTTAGGAGGAATCAACGAAAAATACACAGGAGGAATCTCTGAAAGAATTCCAGGAGAAATCCCTGACAGAATTATAGGAGGAATCTCCGAATGAATTCCAGCAGGAATCCCCTGAAGAGAAATCACTAAAGGAATTCCAAGAGGAAACTTCGAAGAAATTCCAGAAGAAATTTCTGAAAAAAAAATCCAGTAAGAAGTCCAGAAGCAATCCCCGACTGAATATCGGGAAATTTCAGGAGAAATCCTTGAAGGAAGTCCAGAAGGCATCCCTGGAGGAATTCCAGGAGAAATCCCCGAAGGAGCTCTAGGAGGCATTCCTAAAGGTATTCCTGGAGAAATCTCCGATAAAATTACAGGAAAAACCCCTGCAGGAATCCCAGAGGAATCCCCTGAAGGAATTCTGGTAGGAAGCGGAATATTTGAAATGTTTTCAAGAGGAAACCCCGAAGGACTTCCAGAAAATAATCCCGAAGGACTTCCAGAAGGAAATCCCGAAGGAATTCCAGAAGGAAATCCCGAAGGAATTCCAGGAGGAATCTTGGAGGAATTCCATGAGGAATCCCGAAACGAATTTCAGGAGGAATTTCCGAAGGAATTCTAAGCGGAATCATCAAAGAAATTCTAGGAAGAAACCCCGAAAGAATTTCAGGAGAAATCAAATCCACGACAGAATGTCAGGAGAAAATCCAGAATGAATTCTAGAAGGAATCTCGAAATCCCTAAATGAAGTCCAGGAAGAATCCCCGGAAGAATTCCATGAGAAATCCCCAAAGTAATTCCAGGTAAAATCTCCGAAGGAATTCTAAGGAGAAAATTATAGGATAGGAATTCTTGTAGAAACTCCTTGTAAGATCCCTCAAGAATATTCTGGAGATGTGACGGCTTATAAGCATAGCAAATTATTGAAGGAATTTTTACAAGATTCCCTGAAGGAACTCCTGTAGGAATTCTTGAATGAGCTCCTGGAGAAATCTCTGATGGAACTCCTGAAGGCATCCGTGAATCCTCCTGTAAAAACCTCAATCTCAATCTACAATCAGAAAGAGTCCCAGGTGCGATCCATGGAAGAACACCTGGAGGGACAAGAACTTCACGAGAAATACCCTAAGGATATCCTGAAGGAATCTTAGAAGGAAGTCTTACATAGGAATCCCTGAACAAACTTTTGGGGGAATCCCTGAATTTTCCTAATCCTATACGATTCTCTGAAAAAGCTCCTGGAGAGATTTCTAAATGAACTTCTGTATAAACATCTGCAGGTATCCGTGAAACTGTTGGAGGAATCTCTGAAGAAAGTCTTGGGATAATTTCTGTAAAAACTCCTGTAGGAATTTCAAAAGGAACTTCATAAGGAATACCTAGATACAGGAACTCCTAGACTAATTTCCAAAGACCTTCTGCAGGAATTCATAAAGGAACTTTTTACGAAATTCTTGGTGGATCTCCAGGAGGCATTTATAAATCCTACTGAAAGAATGTCTGAAGAGACTTCTGGAAGAATAACTGCGCGAACTCCTGTTGAAACAGTTTAGGGAACTTCCCTAAACGAAGTCCTCGAAAGATAATCGAAGAAATTTCTAGAGCAATCCTTGAATGAATTCCTGAAAAAAATCTCTGGAAAATTTTCATTAGGATGCCGGGTAGCCACCCAACTAAAATGGTTCTCGAGGGCCATACGATCGGTACAAGAAGACGTGATGCGCAGCGAGCTAGGCGGGTCGATCAAGTGGAGGATGATTTGCGGACCCTTCGCAGAGTGCGGAACTGGAGACACACAGCCATGGACCGAGTAGACTCAAAGAAATCGATAGGAATCTGACCTGGGCCCAGGTTAAAGTTAAAGCGAGTTGCCAACCAGACTAGAGATCTTTCAACATTTGCCATTCGTACTCTCAGGGGTGCTCAGGATACATTAGTGAACAGATTCTACCGAAACAGCTGTGAAATTTCCTCCTTTTAATTTCTATACGAACAACATAGAGTCCCTTAAAAAACGATTCGTACCATGGTGGCCGCGTGCGAATAAATGCTAGGAATTTCGCAAATGAATGCGCATAGCATAGCGACGTAGCACGCGTCCATCGGACCGTCCATCCTTTGCCCCACAACAACGACGACAGGTGCCGCACCGGAAGTTTTGATCTCGAAATATTAAAAATTTTCCAACTAATTAACCGTTCTCTCGTGATGTGGAAGGAACGTGGAAGCAACCCAAATAGTTTCGTGCACAATGCAAATGCTGAGTCTAGGGATGGTGATGGCTACTCAATGTGTATCAAGGTTGCTCGAATTCGAACAATGTTTACAAATGAAGGAGAGCTTCATTACAGTTTTCAATACAACATTTAAATGGAAAAAAATGACCAAAACTGTAATTTTACTTCACAGTTTGTACTGAAAGTGGAAAGGCAGATTTTAAAACTTTTTTTTTATTTGGATAGCCCCAGTGTGCATGTAGTTCAGTAAGTTCAGTAAGCTTCAGTTGAGAGTGTTTGCACGTGTGTGAATTCGAAGAAATTTGAATGGGTACAGACTATCTTCGTGACCGCCGAAAACCAAGCTCTGTCTCAGTTGGGACGTCACGTCAAAAAGAAGAAGCAAATAGTTTACAAAAAAATAATTCATAAATAGCACGATTGGCAGCGGCTCATGAAGTGGTTCGCGGAATTGATGAAAAATCTTTCGAGCAAATTTAGCTGTTTTGCGAAATTGCTTACGAACCCATAAAATGCTGATGATTACGACGTGGGGCTGAGTTGTTTTGACGATTGCTCGTAAAATGGGAAACGTTGCTCGGCGGGTGCCGTCCCGAAACATCATGCCTGACGGCTGGCTAATTTAAAGTAATCTGCATTCCCGATCCGTAAGAGTATCAGCCGACGAGTGTGTATCTAATGCCTAATAATCACAGATTAACATTATAACCGCAACCTACCGCATGATGTTGCCATGGCAAGAGGTATCCGTCGACGACGAGATGAAGTGCGACTTGGTTTGTTGGTTTGTTTGGCACTCGCACAAGCATTGAGCTCGTGCCGGAGGGGATTATTACCTGCGAGGTAAAAGATCTCTGGCATGCGTCAGGTTGCAGATCTACAAATGAACAGTGTGTAAGATGCTTTTCAACTGAGTGCAAATATTTGAATAGGATGAGAGAGAGGTCCATCGGATTATCCGGCAAAATATTTCTCAAAAATATTCAAACCATGCTAGATCTGCATTTCTTACTTGGTCCAGACAATTGCACGGCTCGCACAATGAAGTTTATAACTATGACATACGCATAATTAATGTAAAATCACATATGAAGCAGCAAATGTTTCTTTGTTGAAGTAATGTATACATGCCATTATATAACATATTCTGATTTATCGACCGTATTCTATTAATAACTTGATGATTTGTGGCTATATCGGTCTCTTTCTACTCATAGTATAAGGGAGTAGAGATCAAAGTGGATTCATTATCCACTTTGATCTCTACTCCCTTATACTATGAGTAGAAAGAGACCGATATAGCCACAAATCATCAAGTCATGCCATTATAGAACGTCAAATATGTTATACGACTTCAAGCAAGACAGTCACATACAGTATAACATGTATTCGCTGAATCAACCATCTTACTTGAAACTTGGAACTTGATGAGCTACAACTCGTAGCGGTAAGTCTACGCCGAATGAAGCAATTAGCTCTACTGGTCTCGGTCCTGTCGCTTATTGCTTCCAGCCCCTTCGAAACAATAGAAATACACTAGAACTCCAATGGCGCTGTTGTCACTTTTCCTATTTAATTAAATTGATAACTCTAATTGTAATTAATCATCGTTTTTAAGTATTCATCTTGTAAAGGATATTTTGTTTTGGTAAACAAAATTTATTTGACACTTCTAGTACCGCTAATGACGCTGTAAGGGCGTGGCAAACTAGATGTTAGTCACACGAACAGCCCCGACATTAAACTTCTGTGGCTAGTTATTCTACTTTCGAAACCGACCACGAAACCTTCTGCTGAATATAGTTTAGCTTATCGTTTCTCCGGTATACGAGCTATGTGCCCGCCCATCGCAGTCAGCCATGTTTTATTCACTTCACTATATCCAGCTCTTCATATACTTGGTACAATTTGTAGTTCATGCGATGCTGCCGGTTTCAATCCTTCAGTTAACCGTCGAGTAATGTTCACAGCACTACTAAAGCTCGAAGACTCCAAAGGTTCTCCATTCAACTTTTCTCAACGTCCACGTTTCATGGCCAGATAAACCGACCACAAGAATTAAAGTCTTGTACAACGCCAAAAATTTTCGACGGTTATAATCACGCGTCGAAGTCGAACGGCATAATATCGAGCGCCTGCGAAACGTAGTGGCTCCACCAAACTACGCGCAGCAGTTAGCAGTGGTACTATCAACAGAAGAACAGCTTGGCGCAGCTACGCTTGACGATAGCTGGAGGGACATCCGATCCGCCATAGGTTCGGCTGCAGCATTTGGCTCCGAGACTCCGAATCACAGAAACGACTGATACGACGGTGAATGTGACCGGTTGAAAAACGATAAGAATGCAGCATGTGCGACAGACAGGACTCAGTCTTCCGAAGAAAGAAGCGCCAGCAGGAAGAACGAGATCGCGAAGCGATGGAAGAGTTGTACCGCGCTAAGGACACAGGGAAGTTCTACGAGAAGCTGACCCGCTCGCGCAGAGCCATTGTGATACAAGCCGACATATGCCGAGACAATCACGGGAATCTTCTCACGAGCCAGCGTAAGGTGATTGAGAGGAAGCGACAGCACTACAATGAGCAGCACCTTAAAGACGACGTTGCAAGTATCGAAGGTGGCGTGGTAACAGATCTAGGAGTACGTGCAGAAGATTAAAGACTTCCGGTCCCTGACCTCCAAGAGATTGAAGAGGAGGTTGGCTGGTTGAAAAACAACAAAGCCGTTGGAGCAGATCAACTACCAAGCGAGCTTCTAAAATACGGTGGAGAAGCACTGGTGAGAGCACTACACTGCACGGAAAGATCGATGTACACAGAGCAAGGAGTAACTTTCACGCAGCGATCGAAAAGACAAAAGATTTCATGCAAACTTGTGTGAAAACTCACGCAAATTTGTGTAAACCCGGATCAGCACATTTTTTGTGCTGATCCAGTCGCACGCAAATATGAGTGAAAAATCCTTTGTCTTTTCGCAAGTTACTCATTCGCTGTGTACTTTCGTTTTAGGGTGTGGGTCAATACCAAGATTTGGGAAGAGGAGATATTACTAGAGGAGTGGATGGAAGGTACACGTGTGGGTGACAACACATAACAAAAGTGGAACTCCATAGTCCGAGCGAAGGAAAAAGTTGTATCCTTTTCCAGCACGCGAAACTGTTGTATCTTTTATAGAAGGCGTCGAACTGTCATTCATTTTGGTAAACAAAAAACATCTGATCCAACCAGTATTCCAGCTCTGGCAAAGAATACAGGAACGAAGATTGGCATCTGAGCCATGCGCAAAACTAGGTGCTGGAAATCCACTTATTCATTTTGTCATAAATTTATTTAAATCTGCGAAATAACACATCCACGTTTCACATATCGATCTCCCTTTACACTGAGAGATCTAAGTACTCTTTAAAGAGTGAAAAAGTTCCCCTTTTTTGAGAGTAATACGGTAAACTCATAAAAAGAGTAAACGGCCTTTACTCTCAAAAGGGTAAACCGCTTGTACGTCAAATCAACGAGTGATTTTTACCCTTTTTCTGGAGTGATTTGAAATTACGAAAAGAGTAGAATTTACCCTATTTATCATTTTATGGGGACTTAGTGATTATTTATACAACAAATTAATAATTATGAAATTCAAATAACTCAACGTACATATGTACAGATGGGTAAATTATTGGTTAAATTGGGAAAAAATCCACAGCTCAGGTGAGATTTGAACTCACGACCCTTATTCGCTAGACAAGTGCTTTACCAACTAAGCTACCGAGCCAATTAATGACCCGACAACTTAGTTGTCATAAGGTTCAATTCTAATTTCATCGATCTATATCATCTTCCCCTAAACCGCAAATATAACCATCTCTGTTGTACATATGTACGAAGAGCGAAAGCGATTTTAATTAATAATTAAAATTAATAATAAATAAGCAACAAAAGAAATTAATAATAAATAAGCAACAAAAGAAATTAATAATAAATAAGCAACAAAAGATTTTTATGCGAAATCTCAGTAATCTCATTTTTGGGATTTTTGGGATTCTTACAAGTCTGTCCTTAATGTGTCGATCAAAAAACGATCAATGCTGACTATACATGTCAATGGTTGCTCCTCCGTGATTGATCTGAACTGGTATCAATTGCACTGAGATCCAACTGAATAAGGGACGAGGACATTCCACTTATTCTCAAAGTGCAATTGTAGCAGCTCATGCATCTTTGATCAATAACGGCGCCGGCCAAATCCTTATAGTCAGCTGGGAAGGGAAAGGAGTGTTAGAGTGTACTGATTGTTGCTACTAGAGACCGAGAGCACCTCTTTTTTTTTCTTTTTTTTCCTTCTAAACCATAGGGGGATAATCTGCAAACAGACACCCTAACAGGAAGGTTATGATAGTGTGGGGCTGAGGCCGTCTTCTACTACAATAGTAGAAGCCAGGACTACTCTCTCCTCGACCCACTAAACTCATTCCTATGGTCGCCAAACCCTACGTCTCTCCGGAGCCACCAAGAAGGTATTGCTTCAGAGAGGGGCTAGTGCACATTGCACCCTCAAGGTTAGCTGCGTAGCCTGCAGCAACGAACATCGATGACTCGCTTTGGAGAGTCCATCACGGTAACATGCTGGCGCTTAGCCAGTTTCCCGAGTGGTCCTCACCACTCCCTTTGTCCTCGGAAGGCGGGCAGGGTCAACCCCGCCCGCGCCCTACTGCTGAGCGGACATCAAGAACTGATGCCCACATGCAACCCGATCTGACCTGCCCGCAAAGGAAGGGTATCACTACCCTTCAGGCCCTATCAGATGCACCCGTAGGTTGCAGACAGCAGGATCTCACCTACCCCGACCCTTGCCGGGGACCCCTTTCCAACCGCGGGCTCGGATCCAACCCAGTAGACCGACGCCACGACAGCACCGCTACCGGGACTTCCTCTCCGCGGCCACTTAATCGTTGTAAGGGTCGATCTCGACCGCAGGGCACCGGTATGACCTACGAAGCCGACTCCGAACCCCTGGACCACCTCTTGTACTGCATCTGGACTAGCCACTCTCCGAGTCCACGCGCCACCTCCTCTGTAGTTCCCAGACGATATGGGTGATAGCCGTTGGAACGGCGTTCCAGCCAAACTCATCCCTACACATCCTCTGGACCAAGTTGTCCGGGTTTGTGTCCTCCCCGCATGTGGCAAGCATGCGGTCACGCATTGTGCGAAAACGCGGGCACACGAACAAAACGTGTTCCGCCGTTTCTTTTTTCTTCTTTTTGTTGGGTTCGAGGGACTTTAACCCGAAGGTCATTCGTCCCTTCTTCCGCCGTTTCCTCTAAACCATTGCACACTGGGCATTCGGGAGATTCCGCATGCCCGAAACGGTGTAGATACTGTCGGAAGCATCCATGACCTGTAAGGAACTGTGTCAGGTGGAATGTAACTTCCCCATGGCGCCTATTAATCCAACTATCTACCCTCGGTATCAACCTATGGGTCCACCTTCCTTTGGTGGAACTGTCCCACGCGCGCTGCCATTTGACCATAGAGGCCATCCTGGCAGTCCTGCGTATGCCTCTTGTGCCGCGCATTTCGAAGCACTCCATGTCCTCACTGATAAGAATGCTGATAGGCACCATACCAGTAATGACGCAGAGAGCGTCGTGTGACACGGTACGGTACGCGCTCGCAATCTGCAGGCACATAAGCCTGTAAGTACTTTCCAGCTTCCGTCGGTAGCATTCAGTACTTAGCGCGGAGCCCCACGCCGGGCCGCCATACCTAAGTATGGACGTAGCAACACTAGCCAGAAGCTTGCGCTTACTGGCGTACACCGCAGAGCTATTGGACATCATCCGGGACAGTGCCGCAATAGCTGTGGAGACTCTTTTACAGGCATAATCGACGTGGCTACCGAAGGTAAGCTTATCATCGATCATCACGCCCAAGTGTTTGACGGAGCGCTTTGACAGGATAGTGCACTCTCCTACGCTGATCTCCGTCTGCTGCGCCGACTGCATGTTGTTAACAACCGTCACCTCTGTCTTGTGGTGAGCCAGCTCCAGTTTCCTGGACCGCATCCACGCCTCCACAACCTTGATCGAGTGGTTGGTAGTCAACTTTACCTCCTCGATCGTTTCACCGTAGACTTCGAGCGTAATGTCGTCGGCAAATCCGGCAATCACCACTCCCACTGGGTACTCTAGCCTCAACACCTCGTCGTACATGACATTCCATAACACCGGACCCAGGATGGAACCTCGAGAGCACCTCTGCGTCCCCACAACCCGCACGGACTGGGGTATTTGTTAGACGAGAAGGATGGGAGATCTGGGAGTCACTGTTGGGCCGATGATGCGATCAATGGATATGGGATATTTATAGTGTCGTAAGGTGATAGATTGTGGTGAATATCTGAGAGAGAGGAGACAGCTGGCTTCGATATTGTGCTACTTAATGTCAAGGAGGACCTGTCACGAACTGTCACCGCGAACCGAGCTGAAAATCGCACATTGATGATGTGAAGTGGCCAAATATCCAAAATATCTAATTAAAATGTTTCTCCGTTTGTTGTAATTAAAAAAGAAAAAATATTAATGATCAATTTTTCTCGGCCAGCGCAACAAATCCATTTATTTTCCATGCTCTGTCGCAACGAACTCAATATGCAAATCATTTTTGACCAATTATATATTTCCAAACCATTGTGCGGCGCACTCAGTTGTAAAAAGGAGTAAGAAGAAGACATGTAAACATCGTGGCTGTCAGTGAGCTGTCTCCTCTCTCTCAGGTGAATATGAAGGTCAAGTGGTATAGTTCGCTTTGGTTGCATAACTTGCAGGCGTTATATACACTGTGCTGTAGAAGTTGGAAGGAAAAGAAACGACTTTTTTTTAAATCGTAAAATCGACGGACCAGGGATTGAACCCATTCGAATCAAAAGGTGTACTCACTAGACCACCAAGACCCATCCGTTTAAGACGATGGCGGAAACGCACATCCGACTAAAGGCGAATCGGATGAGTCATTAAGGACAGACTTGTTAGAATCCCAAAATGGCCACCACAATGGCCGACTTTGGCACATGCTCACGATTTCGAGCGCACAAATATTTTAGTAAACCAAACCAGCGCACCTGATCTTATTTTAAGCTTTTTACAAGTGAGCAAGAACAGAATTATAAAATGTACTGACGTTTGAAGCTTCCTTCTTGAGATTTGTGCGTTTGAAGTTGTGATGCTCTGTTGAAGCAGGATTCGATGACGTTTGTCCTTAATGTGTCGAAGACAAAGTATACATGATTGCAAAGAATTGTAACTAGCAAACGCAAACAAAATTCGCTCTGTATAAGAAGCGAATAGTATGAAACGAATAAAATACGGCAGACTCCTCAGTGGGCTGAACACGTAGTGTTAATGTCGGAAGAAAGAAATTCGAAAACACACAGTTGAAGAGGAGCTGGTAACCCTAAACGGTCGGAGATCTTAAATACGTTTCTTCTATGGAAGTGAAAATTTAATTATTTTCATCTCACTTGGCACGCGCACGTTTACTTCAGGCTGAAATATAATTAACTTTGTGACACCCAGTAAATTGGACAGCCGTCGTTGTCGTCGCATCGTTCGGTCTGCTTCACTAAACAAGCAATCTGCAACTTGCCAAACTTTGACATGCCAGGGCGTTCCGTCTTTTCAAACCTCTGACACACTGCCTCCAGAAAAGGGCTTCCTGTTGCCACTACAGCCGGGCCCTTCTTCCCTAAGCATCGCATCGCCGGGTGAAACGGAACTCGTGTCGCAGATTTTGACAGCCAACCTCACTACAACCGACTGACAGGTTTATCACGATTTAGCTCGGTCTTAAAATTCATAAACGTCTAATAAATCGTTCACGTGGATGCGGGAGGAGGCAAGGGAACTGCCTCATCTAAAGGATGAGGCGTTGGCGGCGTCGGTACTAGTTAGAAAGTCCAGCCAAACACGCCCTTTTACGTACATCACTGGCCGACAGAGACGGGTCTGACTGCTATAGCGCAATTGATTTACATTTACAGCCTGCAACCGCCAACGGTCAGTCATGCCCGCGTGGCGTCGCGTCGGCACTTGGATAAACGGGCAACGCAAATTCCTAACGATTTAAAAATCAAGCCAACAACAACGCAAGAGAACGAACCCATTCTGATGAACCCCGACTTGCAATAATTTCCAACCGTCGCGAAAATGATTTATAGGAAACATTCGCGACCCGATACACGATTCTATAGATGAATAATTTCTATGTTTTGCTATCTGCATAGTTAATCCTGCCTGTTGTGCATAGAAGCCGGAAAAGGGCGAGGGCGAATAATGATGGTCAGTGGTCAAACATCAGCAGAGCAGAAGGGAGGGTTGCAAAATTTACATCTGCCCACAATCAACGCGCATCGCATCAGTATGCAAAAACGGTCACTGAACGTACGCGACAGCGCAGCGCTTCAGTGCTGATGATGTTGCGAAAAGGGTGCTAGGAATTAGGTATGTCCGTTAATAGGAATCGGGAGCGTGACGCGCTCGCGCGTTGACGACATTGCATTCTATTGCGGCGCTCATAATAAATCCACATTGGGCGGCGGCGATATGCCCGCGAGGAGATTCCCGCGATACAGACGCAATGTCAAAATCGAACAGATACTGTCACCCACCCAGCAGCATCGCAGCAGCCTTCAGGCCGTTCATATCAAAACAAAAGTTAACACAATGGCAACTCAGGTGGCCAGAAATCGTAGTGATATTTATCGCGACATTGATTCACTTATATGCATACGCATCACCTCGTCGGCTTTGTGTTTAATAATCGGGATGTTATTTAGTGATGCTGCAGGGGGATACGGCTTCATCTTTTCCATTTCCACATTGCGTCCGTATCGCGTGCATCTCCTCGCGGCCATATCGCCGCAGCCTCATGTGGATTTGATATAAGCGCCGCATGTAAAGTTTCTGACCATCAGGTCGCTCATAGTGGTGCGGTCATATTTTTGCAACTTGATGAAAAAGAAGAAGACTAACGCGTTTCGCGGGTTTATCTTGCAAGGCACAATAGTCTTCTTACTTTACGCCGGTCACGATTACTGGCAGCAAAGCAATATGAGGATTGAGGACATTGCATTGGGAGTTTGACTCCTGGCAGGCACGTGGTCAAGATGGTAGATGTAAATGAGTGAATGTATGATGATGATAGGGTGCTTCTTATGAATGAAAGAGTGGTGGTTTGCGTAAACATAGATTCGTTGATGTATTGATAAAAATATAATTTGGACCTATGTAATTTTGACACTCACGGTGATATATATCTTTTTCCGAAGAGTTAAGTAATAAAAGTAGATACGTCTCAATATCGATTATTGAATCAATCATACCCTTTTCTGTTGCCTTACGTTGAAAACACGCTTAACAATTAAGAATTCGCTTCAAAATAATTGTAAATAACATGTAAATCGTGTCACCAAGAGCCTCAAATGCGGAGGTATGCAAGAGGACATTCACTTCACAGTCTCACACAATATGTACCACAAACTCTCAGAGGTAGACGAATTCCTCCACCACCTCGTAGGTATACCCGTCTATCGTAACATTACTACCCAGACGGATCCGGTCGTGTTCGGTTCCGCCTAACAGCATGTACTTAAATAAAAAGAAAATCGGGTTAAGTACGGTTCCTTTGAATTCCACTAAGAATTTGCATCCTTTGACAGATACGTATTTCGACCTCAACTGTAAGGTCGTCTTCAGTGTCTTGTACTTGACTCATCAGCATGTACTTAGTTTTTGAGACATTCACCAACAGTCCGACCATTGCTGCTTCGCGTTTCAAGCGGGTGTACAGCTCTGCCACCGTTCTAAATGTTCTGGCAATAATGTCCATGTCGTCCGCAAAGCACACAAATTGACCGGATTTTGTGAAAATCGTTCCCCGGCTGCTGAGCCCGGCTCGTCGCATCACACCTTCCAGAGCGATGTTGAAGAGTAGGCATGAGAGTCCATCACCTTGTCTCAGTCCTCGGCGAGATTCGAATGAACTGGATAGATCACCCGAAACCCTTACGCAGTTTTGCACACCGTCCATGGTTGCTTTAATCAGTCTAGTCAGCTTCCCAGGAAAACCGTTTTCGTCCATGATTCTCCATAGCTCTGTGCGGTCGATACTGTCGTATGCCACTTTTAAGTCGATGAAGTCCAAATGGTCGCCTTTCTTGTGAATGGGGCAGATTATCCCTTCCTTCCACGGCTCCGGTAGCAGTTCGGTTTCCCAGATCCTGACTAACAACTGATGCAGACAAGTGCCAACTTTTCTGGGCCCATCTTGATGAGTTCAGCTGCGATACCATCCTTACCAGCTGCTTTGTTGGTTTTGAGCTGGTGAATGGCTTCCTTAACTTCCCTCAGCGTAGGAGTTGGTTCATTTCCGTCCTCCGCTGCACTGGCGTCGTCGTTTCCTCCGTTGCCGTGGGCTCCCGTGCCTACGATCTCGACGCCGTTCAGGTGCTGATCGAAGTGCTGCTTCCACCTTTCGATCACCTCACGTCCATCCGTCAAGAGGCCTCCGTCTTTATCCCTGCATATTTCAGCTCGCGGCACGAAGCCGTTGCGGGATGCGTTGAGCTTCTGATAGAACTTCCGTGTTTCTTGGGAACGGCACAGCAGTTCCATTTCTTCACACTCCGCTTCTTCGAGGCGGCGCTTTTTCTCCCGAAAGAGGCGGGTCTGCTGTTTCCGCGTTCTGTCGAGTCCCTTGCTGCAGCATTACCGCCCTCGCTGCATTCTTCTCTAAAACCGTTCTGCACTCTTCGTCGAACCATTCGTTCCGTCGATTCCGTTCCACGTACCCGATGGTGCTCTCGGCTGCGTCGTTGATCGCTGCTGTCACTGTGACCAGCAGTCCTCTAGAAGGGCCTCATCGAGCTCGCTTTCGTCTGGCAACGCGGCCTCGAGATTCTGCGCGTATGCTGAGGTGACATCTGGTTGTTTCAGTCGCTCTAGGTTGTACCGTGGCGGTCGCCGGTACCGTACATTGTTGATGACGGAGAGTTTTGGGCGCAGTTTGACCATCACCAGATAATGGTCGGAGTCGATGTTGGCGCCACGATAGGTCCTGACGTCGATAATGTCGGAGAAGTGCCGTCTGTCGATCAGAACGTGGTCGATTTGAGATTCCGTCTGCTGTGGTGATCTCCAGGTGTAACGATAAGGGAGGCTGTGTTGGAAAAAGGTGCTACGTATGGTCATATTTTTGGAGGCGGCGAATTCAATGAGTCGTGAGCCGTTTTCGTTCGTTTGCTGGTGGGCGCTGAACTTACCAATCGTCGGTCTGAATTCCTCCTCCTGGCCTACCTGAGCGTTCAAATCTCCTATGATGATCTTGACGTCGTGGCTTGGGCAGCGATCGTACTCGCGTTCGAGCTGCGCGTAAAATGCGTCCTTGTCATCATCAGTACTTCCGGAGTGTGGGCTGTGCACGTTTATTATGCTGAAGTTGAAGAATCGGCCCTTGATCCTCAACCTGCACATTTTTTCGTCGATCGGCCACCAACCGATCACGCGCCTCTACATAACACCCATCACAATGAAAGCTGTTCCCAGCTCGCGTGTGTTGCCGCAGCTCTGGTAGATGTTATGATTACCTCTAAACGTTCGCACCATGGATTCTGTCCAACACATCTCCTGCAGCGCTACGATGCCGAACCCGCGGTCCTTCAGTAGATCGGCGAGTATGCGGGTGCTCCCAATGAAGTTGAGAGATCGGCAGTTCCACGTACCGTGTTTCCAATCGCAAGTCCTTTTTGTTCGCTGGGGTCGTTGCCGTTGGTCTCGGTTCGTATTATTCTGTTGCTGATTTTCCGTTACAATGGTTTTTACGGCTGGCTCGTAGGGCCTGACACCAACCCCCTACTTTCCGGAGGACCATAGTGCACAGTTGAGCTTAGAGTCCTTCCCTGGCACTCGGACGTAGATCAGCCGCCCCTAACGTGGGGATCAGACGCTGTTGTGAGCCGCTCCTCCTGGAGAACAGACGCTCAGATTTGCCGAAGCAAATTTCTTCTCTGTAGGCCTATGACGAAAGTTCCCACCGGGGTTGGTTACCGGATCCTCCCTAAGGTTGCTCATAGTTTCCGGCCGGTACCACGAGGAGGTAGGGATAGGAGTTGCTGGGCAGAGGCTAGTGGATCACAATGGGATCAGAATTGCGCAGCATACCCAGCCTTTACCGTTAGTCAAGGTATTTCTGGAGGATTTGCCGTACAATCAAGATCTGGCCAGTTATCGACCGGCCGTCGATGAAACCGGCTTGGTAACTACCCACGTATTCATTCACAACGCAAGATGATCTGGGATTCAAAAGTGGCATGGGACAGATTATCGCTTTCTTCCCCTCCTCTGGTGGCTGATCGGTTTCCCAAATCTTGACAACTAACTGGTGGCAGGCAGGTGGTTAATTTTTCCGAGTCGTTCTTGACACCCTCCTTACCAGCCGCTTTGTTGTTTCTGAGCTGGTGGAGGGCATCCTTAACTTCCCTCCGCATGGATGTTGGTTCGTTCCTCGCCGAAGTGATGATTCCACCTTTCGATCGCCCCCCATCAATCCGTCAGGATGCGCCCGCACGGTGTGCCAAAAACCGTTATTAACAAATAAAAATGTCCACCCAAATGGAACCCGGCATTCGAAAGAAATACTATTCTAGTAACTCCTCTGAAAATTTGAAAATGTTTCATCGAGGGAAACTAAAGTTTTTGTGATTTCAATACGTTGAGCCATTTCTGTAGGATTTTCTTATATGAGTAAATATGCGTGCACGGTGTGCCTGAAACCGCTATTAACAAATAAAAATTTACACCACATTGACACTTGGCATTTGAAAGATATACTAATACAGCACCACCTCAGAAAATTTGAAAATGTTTCATCGATGGAATCGAAAGTTTTTACTGTTTTAAGATTTTCTTCTATTTTCATAGAATTAGCTCATATATGGCAATATTGTCATAGAGTGTTTCATTGGCTCTTCAAATCATAAACAAATGTTATTAAGTTTCACCAACACCAGTTCAAAGATACATCATTCTCTTCTCTCTGAAAATTTTACAACATTTCATTGAAACGATCGCAAATACAGTGGTTTGAAAATATAAGATATGATAGAGTATATTGAAAATGTAGTAACTTCATAGATTATTATTTCAATTTCACATGTTAATCATTCCTCGCAATGTATATATATTTTGTATCTCATCTAAAACTTTGATTATATATCCCATTTCTTGCGATACTGTTACAAAACTAAATGTTTTAACATGTTTATAGACAAAGCGATAGTATGCATATCCCCAATGAAATTGGAATCGAAGCTTAAAATTGTTGTTTCTGATGATCATTCAAATGAAATGTTTCCAAATTCACGGAAAACACGTTGGTAGCATAACGTATAAAAGCTTGCTAGGAAAATGATTAGCATTTAGGTTTACTTAAAGAGCTTCAATATCTTAAACATTATACCAACGATTTACAAACCCTCCTAGGAATACCAAAACCTTGGGCTGTTAATTCACTTTAACTCTCGTTTCATCATGAAACGTTTTCAAATTCACCGACAAGATACCAACATATTATGTGCCTAAAAAAACGGATGCCAAACTCTTAGAAAGTTTATGTAATCAACGCTCACGGCGAGTCACAGTTTTATTGGTATTCGAGTTGCAGGTAGAACCATGGAATATTAATTGTATTCTCAAACCACGATAATTTACATTCCTCTCAATGAAATGTTGTTAAATTTTCAGAGGACTAGTTTGAATATTGTACTTTTGAAAATTGTGAAACTCATTTCCCCGTTAAACACTAGTTCTCGTTATGAGATGAGAAAAAAAGAATAGGGGCTTTGGACCATAGAAACCCTAATGCGTATATCAATTGAACATCCCATGTTCTCAATTCAAACTTTGGTCATAAACTGTGAAATCGCGTTCCAATATTTTTCGAAAATTCTTTCACTATGACACTTCTAGGGTTCCAAAATCCTGTTCTTTTTTTCCTCATCCCATAATACGAACTTTTTTAGAATTTTGTCGAGCAGTGTTATAATTTGTTTATGTTATGAAAAGCACCGATTGACAATATTTCCATATATGAGCAACAGTCAGGATTCGTTATAAACGGTGGGTGATACTTTACGCCCACTACGATTTTTCGGCAGCCTTGCATCCGATTGAGCTCATTTTTTGTGTATAGTTGCGGCATATCGTAAGCTAACTACTTTCCAAAAATGAACGGAATTGGTTGAAAGACAACAGAGAAATTGTGGTGGGCGTAAAGTGGGTGGCACCGTGTATAACGAATACTGACTGTAATTCTATGAAAATAGAGGAAAAACTTTAAACAGTAAAAACTTTGGTTTCCCTCGATTAAACATTTTCAAATTTTCGGAGGTGATGCTATAATAGTATATCTTTCGAATACCGGGTGTCAGTTTGGTGTACATTTTTATTTGTTAATAGTGGTTTCAGTCACACCGTGCGCGCATAATTACTCATATAAGAAAATTCTGTAGAAAAGGCTCAAAATCTTCAATTCGCAAAAACTTTAGTTTCCCTCGATGAAACATTTCAAACTTTCAGAACAGATTACTAGAATAGTATATCTTTCGAATGCCGGGTGCCATTATGGTGGACATTTTTATTTGTTAATAACGGTTTTTGGCACACCGTGGCCCGTCCTTATCACCGCAGATTTCGGCTTGTTGCACGATACCTTTGCAGGATGCATTGAGCTCCTGGTAGAACTTCCGTGTTTCTTGTAAACGGCACTGCAGTTCCATTTCCTCGCACTCCGTTTCCTCCAAGCGGCGCTTTTTCTCCCGCAAGATACGGGTCTGCTACTTCCACTTCTGTCTGTATCGCTCGACATTCTGTCGGGTTCCATGTGGCAGCATTACCGCCCGCGCTGCGTTCTTCTTCTCCACAACCACTCTGTACTCCTCGTCGAACCTATCGTTTCGCCGAATCCGTTCTACGTACCTCTCGGCTGCGTTGTTGATAGTTGCTTTGACGGTATTGCGGCAGTCCTCCAGAGGTGCCACATCGAACACACCCTCGGCCGACAACATGTATGTTGTATCTTGATAAATCAATTCAAATTATAAATTGAATCTTATTAGATTGAACAATCTTTATCAATATGTTTATGTACTTATTCTAAACTCAAATAGTTTACTTGTTCACGGAACACCAAATTAATTTTCTATACATAGAATGCATTAGCTATGCTTTCACTTTCGACGACGATTAATCATTGCCTTGTTTGCAGAATCGGGAACCAACTCCTCCACATCCTCCCTCTACCGTATCCGAAGTTTTTAAATCCATCACTGCCAGAACAGCGTTTCCATTTTTTTCATCTCTGCACCGAAAGCATTTCAATTGCTTCTTTCCAAGATGACCCCCCACCAGTCGAAAAAAAGAACCTTACCCACGATTAATCTTTATTAAACTCCCCGGGAAGGGTAGTACAAATTCAAGGCCGTTTGCGGATGACGCGCGACGTTCCGTCACTCGTCCTCACCGTCAAGCACCGTTAATCATCCCGCCCAGTCAGTCCAAGAATAAGATTTTGCTTTCGTTGGCGATCGAACGCACGTGCGCGAAATTCCATACAACGGCAACAACATACCGGAAAATGATTTATTTGCGAAACCCAGCTCGGGTGGCACGTAATTAATTTGATTGGAGATAATCTTCGGCGCACTTACTTGCCGAGACCACGTTGTCGTCTCATTCAATTCTCGCATCTCGGGTGTTCAGTGGATAGTTGTCCTCGGTATGGCGCCTCCAACTTACCTGTGGAAAAAGTGACAAAAATGGGATAAGAGCTATTAATTTTAGAGTTTTACTGTTCGAACAGCGTGTTTCGAAGTTTTAACTGCCTAACGTCACGTCGTCGTGTCGTTTCTTCTAACTTTGTAAAGTTTTACGACTTATTACTGCCACTTTCGATGTCTAGCGGGGTCCTTCCCATTACTGTTTGTGAGTACCATACATAGCGGTTAAATTGATACAATTTTTTGGTATTTTATCGCTTTGTCTTTCTATTTCCCTATCCATACATCCCAGTCTACTTAACCTCTTTATATATTTTGATCTTCATGTCTTTCCATCTTCTAACCTTCCATTATAATTATGATTATCTAAGCTATGTTTCTGACTTGCTATTTAATTATTTTGACTTTCTGACTTCTAAATGTCTTCTAAGTATTTTTTTCCAATTCTTGTATTCCCATCTTCATCTGCCTGCCTTATTTTTGCATGTCATTTATGTTCTCTTCCTATCTGCCATATTTTCGTATTTTGATCATTTTTTTCTGTTTTAAATCTCTCTATTTTCTTATATTCTCACCTTCCCATTTTCAATATTCCTGTTATTCAATTCTACATATCTACCTTCCTATCATTATGTTTACCTATTTTTTTTAACTTCCTAGGTTTTCACCTTTTTATTTTTACATCCTCTTATCTTTTTATCATTCTTTTTTTCTCATCTTCAAAGTTTACGTAATGGTCAATATTACCTCACATTACGGTTCATGTCTGAAGCCTAGAAATAACGCCACCATGTTCATACCGTTTCAGATTAGAACATGACGAAGAGGTACCACACCATGGCAAGAAGTTTATCACCGGTTTGATCAACAGAATGTGCAAACGGTAGGAATGATTTTATTTCATGGGAACCTAGCTTTAGCCGGAGACAAGAAAAAATCAGCATAAATTTTGCCTTTCTTGGAGAAAACGACGACGACTGGTTGGCAAGATAAAGGCATAATCAGAAGTGTGAAAACAAAAATGACAGACCGTACCGAAGGAACGGAGGAGTGTTACGCTACGACGACGGTTGTATATCTGGTACGGGGTCATAAATAAGATTGGCATTATCTGCCTAACGAATCGAGCAAGATATGGTTAAAACTGGTAACGCCGCGCAGCTGTAGGCAAATGTAGGAAAAAATCTTGGGATATGTTTTGACTGGTAGTTTATGATTTCCTAGTAAAAATGGTTGCAATTGTGCATATGAACACGAAACAAAAGCATTTTTTTACGTTTGCGGATCCATAAGTTTGGACATCCTGTAGTGCGACAATAATGGAAAATCCACTGGAAAAATTCAAATGCTGCTCACATGTTTGCCACCTAATTAATCCACCTAGCGGTGATGGCGCCTTTCTTGTGCCTTCGGAAAACCCATTTTAACCAAACTCAAGTGGCATGTTGATGAATACTTAGAATATTTTTTAAGCTAGTGTTGATGATTTCGACGTAAAATTAACCCCAAATAATGATTTCGGTTAAATTCTCAAAACCAATAAAAACATGAGTGATCTTGATAACGTTATTTCGTATATTGTGCTTCGATATAACTTACGCTAATGTTTTGCACAAATTCTGGGTAACAAGGCTAATGATGCAACAAAGCATTGATTCGAGTGACTCGTAGTTTATCTGGGGGCTATTACTGGAAAAAAAATCATTGTTGTAAGTTATATCGAAGCAAAATGTACGTTATATCTTTTTTTTTCTATATTGAGGATTAGTTATATCAAAGATTACCTGTATCGCACTTTGGGGTTATCCATTAAGTACGTCACGGTCCTAGGGGGAGGGGTTTTTTTTTTCCTTCTAAACCATAGGGGGATAATCTGCTCAACAGACACCCTAACAGAAGGTTAGGGTAGTGTAGGTCTGACAGGCCGTCTTCTACAACAAAAGTAAAATCCAGGACTACTCTCTCCTCGTACCCACTAAACCATTCCTATGGTCGCCAAACCCTACGTCTCTCCGGAACCACCACTTCAGAGAGGGGCTAGTGCACATCGCACCCACAAGGTTAGCTGCGTAGCCTGCAGCAACGAACATCGATGACTCGCTTTGGAGAGTCCATCACGGTAGCATGCTGGCGCTTAGCCAGTTTCCCGAGTGGTCCTCGCCACTCCCTTTGTCCTCGGAAGGCGGGCAGGGTCAACCCCGCCCGCGCCCTACTGCTGAGCGGACATCAAGAACTGATGCCCACGTGCAACCCGATCTGACCTGCCCGTAAGGAAGGGTATCACTACCCGTCAGGCCCTATCAGATGCACCCGTAGATTGCAGACAGTAGGATCTCACCTACCCCGACCCTTGCCGGGGACCCCTTTCCAACCGCGGGCTCGGATCCAACCCAGTAGACCGACGCCACGACAGCACCGCTACCGGGACTTCCTCTCCGCGGCCACTTAATCGTTGTAAGGGTCGATGTCGACCGCAGGGCACCGGTATGACCTACGAAGCCGACTCCGAACCCCTGGACCACCTCTTGTACTGCATCTGGACTAGCCACTGTCCGAGTCCACGCGCCACCTCCTCTGTAGTTCCCAGACGATATGAGTGATAGCCGTTGAAACGGCGTTCCAGCCAAACTCATCCCTACACATCCTCTGGACCAAGTTGTCCGGGTTTGTGTCCTCCCCGCATGTGGCAAGCATGCGGTCACGCATTGTGCGAAAACGCGGGCACACGAACAAAACGTGTTCTGCCGTTTCCTCTAAACCATTGCACGCTGGGCATTCGGGAGAATCCGCATGCCCGAAACGGTGTAGATACTGTCGGAAGCAACCATGACCTGTAAGGACCTGTGTCAGGTGGAATGTAACTTCCCCATGGCGCCTATTAATCCAACTATCTACCCTCGGTATCAACCTATGGGTCCACCTTCCTTTGGTGGAACTGTCCCACGCGCGCTGCCATTTGACCATAGAGGCCATCCTGGCAGTCCTGCGTATGCCTCTTGTGCCGCGCATTTCGAAGCACTCCATGTCCTCACTGATAAGAATGCTGATAGGCACCATACCAGTAATGACGCAGAGAGCGTCGTGTGACACGGTACGGTACGCGCTCGCAACCCGCAGGCACATAAGCCTGTAAGTACTTTCCAGCTTCCGTCGGTAGCATTCAGTACTTAGCGCGGAGCCCCACGCCGGGCCGCCATACCTAAGTATGGACGTAGCAACACTAGCCAGAAGCTTGCGCTTACTGGCGTACACCGCAGAGCTATTGGACATCATCCGGGACAGTGCCACAATAGCTGTGAAGGCTCTTTTACAGGCATAATCGACATGACTACCGAAGGTAAGCTTATCGTCGATCATCACGCCCAAGTGTTTGACGGAGCGCTTTGACAGGATAGTACACTCTCCTACACTGATCTCCGTCTGCTGCTCCGACTTCAGGTTGTTAACAACCGTCACCTCTGTCTTGTGGTGAGCCAGCTCCAGTTTCCTGGACCGCATCCACGCCTCCACAACCTTGATCGAGTGGTTGGTAGTCAACTTTACCTCTGTAGTAATTAAAAGTAAGGATAAAAAAAAACTGTCGCATTATGCGACGATTTATTTTCGTCATCAAATTCAACGTTTGGAAGAATGGAGAATCGAGGATACGACAACCTCCTCGATCGTTTCACCGTAGACTTCGAGCGTAATGTCGTCGGCAAATCCGACAATCACCACTCCCACCGGGAGGGGGGGTTTGTGAAGGTGTGACAAGCAATGTATTAGGTATAGGAAAAACCCGTACGAAGGGGGGAGGGGGATCGAAAATTCCCAATTTTAGCGTGACGTACTTAATGGATGCTCCCTTTCATGCGTTTAACAAAAACCATTTTATAACTCCAGAAATCATATTGTTTATCTGACTTTTGTTGTTTAAGCGTTAAACTCTTATTGATTGATTGATTTGTCTTTATTAAAGAGACTTTCAGCCCTTGGCTGGTTCGTCTCTTTGTTAAATTCTTAAGAAAAGGCCGCTATTTTGAATTTTTAACCGTGGAGCGGACCTGGTGTGATGGTTAGAACACTTAACTATTACGCCGAGGACCTGGGATCGAATCCCACTCCCGACAAACTCGCAAAATGTGAGTTCTTCCTTCGGAAGGGAAGTAAAGTGTGGGTCCCGAGATGAACTAGCCTAGGGTTAAAAATCTCGTTAAAACAGATAAAAAAATCAACCATCTTGGATTTAAGTCCACCAACTTGGATATTCTGGTCGCCATTTTTGGGCTCCAGACTTCTTCCCCATACCGGCTATACCAATATTGCATGGGCTTAGAGCCTGAAACTCCATTTAACAACCGCCATCTTGAGTTTTAGACCACCATCTTGGATATTCCGATCGCCATTTTTGGACTTCGGACCGGACATCTTTCACATTTCAAATATATCCATATTTCATGATATTAGAGCCTAAACAGCCACTATTTTAAATTTTGAGATGCCATCTTGGATATTCGACATTTTTGAACTTCTTCAAATTATACAATAGGGTGCGACAGCTAAGCAGACCCCAGTCAAACATTGACTGAAGTAACACTAGTTTATAGCACTTTTGAACTCGGTAAGCTGATGATCATTTTTGGTGTAAAATCATGCCCTGAGTTCGAAAACGCGAAGGAAAAAAAATACAGTAGAGCGAAATTTTTTTCGACTTTCCATACAAGGTTGTTGATTTAAAATCGATTTTTGTTCCATTTTTAAGCAAAGTCGATCACTTCATACATCTCATTCTCCGTGATCAATGCTCCGATTGAGCTGAATTTTTTACTGTAACTCACCTACATATAACATGTCCAATAAACGTTGAGAAAGAATTTGTTAACTATTTTTTTTCTTATTGAAAAAAAAAATACATTACTTCATAATTTTATGGAAATTTTGCTAAAATTTAAGGAGATCGTCCCTAAAACTCGCCAATATCTTGAATTTCATTAATCTGACGCAAAAGGTGTCCGGCCATTTGGCCAAATGCCGTTTGGCCGAATGCCGTTTGGCCGAACGCCATTTGGCCGAATGCCATTTGGGCGAAAGGGTCGTTTGGCCGAATGCCGTTTGGCCGAAATATTATCAAAAGGATTTGGAGGCGTGGGCAAACTCTGGATAACATTCTAGCTGCCAATGTGATCATCAGAAATATTTCCTTCTTTTAATCATAGGCTATTCTTTCAAGTTTTACCATTAAAAGATTAGTTAGCGTTGAAACTGAGAATAAGTTTGTCAGAGATTTTTCCTTCTTTGAATCATAGGCTGTTCTTTTGAGTTATACTGATATAGGAAACAGTTGCATGATCACTTAAGTTCATCATACCTTTTTCGGCCAAACGGCATTCGGCCAAACGGCGTTCGGCCAAATGACCCTTTCGGCCAAATGGCGTTCGGCCAAACGGCATTCTGCCAAATGGCGTTCGGCCAAATGACCCGGAACCGACGCAAAACCTGCATTCAGATGATCGAATGGTATCATATTCAGCTTTTATTTTATGGAAAAAGATTTATAATTGGTTGGACAAAACGCAAGATATTTGAATTTTAGTGAATTCCTTGTTTTAAAAAGTTGTAAAACTCGATATTGCGCTAAAACTCCAAAACTGTTCTACTTAAATAAATTTTTATGGAGTGCGGTTTCAAAATCAGCGCTAAATTGTGCTTAAAAAATTTTGGTGGTTGACAGAAGTTCACGACTTTCGTTTTATTTTGTAAACTAGTGTAATCATTTAAATGATGGTTCAAATTATCCTAACAATTTTACAGTTTATTTATTATTATCCTATATTACCGTATGCTTCAAGGTTTGTTGTCCCATGTTCTAAATGAATCCCTACACTATTAACACTTGATAAAAACATCTAGAATTATGCTAGACACGGCAGTACAGTGGACCTTACAATACAAAGTGACTTGGCATTAAGGACAAGATATTTGTAGTACACAGCTCACATTTTCTCGAGCACAAACCTAGAGAACCGTCAAACGGATCTAGCTGAAAATGTAACTCAATGTTTACTGTGCGGAAGAAACATCAGGTTACATTTTCACCCAGATATGTTTGAGATTTGTGCTCGAGAAATTGGAGCTATGTACCCGAAATACCTTGTCATTAACAATAATA
The DNA here is from genome assembly GCF_035046485.1 of Aedes albopictus. Classification (NCBI taxonomy): domain Eukaryota; kingdom Metazoa; phylum Arthropoda; class Insecta; order Diptera; family Culicidae; genus Aedes; species Aedes albopictus. The sequence goes on from NC_085137.1 coordinate 32,381,313, forward strand.
GTGGAGACATCTGGACACAGTGAAAAGTTCGTCCGTTGAGAGCCATGCTTTGGCTACTCCGCATGATTGCGTAGAATTCCTCCATTGCCACCAGCGAGAATACATTGGATGGTCTGTACGTATACGAACAATAAAAAAAAGGATCACAGATGACAGATGACTAAAGGAGCCACTATGCAGCGACCGAAAACACGAGGATCCAAAGCCGCAGCTCGCCAGCGCTATTCAGCTCACGAACAGGAATCGAAACGCTCATGTAGACGGGACCGGAAGAACGTAAACTGACTCACTAACCAAAGAAGATAAGAAAGCTGTAAATACCTACGAGGTCCTTTTAGTAAGTTATCCTTCTGTAAGGAAGAACCCGGGTAAAAAGAATGGTAAAGCAATGGCAAGTTTTACCATTGAAATAAAATTAGAACGATAAGGAAGCGAAAAAAATACATCTTGAGAATTTCACAGCACATAATTTACGTAATTCCCTACCAAAAATATTTTTTTTGAGATTTTTTTCGGACTTTTTCAATAATTTTTCCGACGTTTTGGTTGGAATTCCAAATTGTTTAAACAGTGGAAAATTTCGTGGAAAACAATTTACATTTTGTATTTTTTTTTTGGACTGCTGAGAAAATTTGCTAATGTTTCACAAAAAAAAATGTGTCTACGATGCTTCGTTCTTGAGTTATGATTTTTCAAAGTAGGTGGTGTCTGTGGAAAATGTTTGATTTCCACTGGAGTTTTTGGGGAAATTAGGTGACCCTGATTTTTTTTCCAATTTAGTTTTTGTTCATATAGGGTGACGATGGGTGAGGGATCGAAGCAAGCTTTTGCATCAAGCGGACGCGTTTTGCTTACGCTGCGCTGGTGCTGTCATTTTTCACCTAGTGTATATATTTTTTTTCAAATCCTAGTGAATTGCTGAAGTCTTTAAATTAATTAAAATTAACATAAAAATACGGCAATGAAAGTGAAGTGGTACCTGGGGAGCATAAAAGTTTTTCTGAAGATTATTGACATTCGGTAGCCAGTTTGAAGATCCATATCTCTTTACAAGTGTCATAGCAGAACTGGCGGAGAAGTGAGCAGAATTGACGGAGCTATGGAGGTTTACTAACAGCCCATTCCTACAAAATATTGGACGGAGTTTATCATTGAAAACTTGGTGAGAAAGTTCTAATTTATCTTATTTTATAACAGTAGACTACTATTTTTTATTAACGTATTGGTAGTCAAGCAAATTGGAACATGTTTTTTGTTGCATATTGACCATTTCTTTTCCATTTGCGTTTTTGCCAGAAAAATTCCCAATATAGGGTCTGGGACCATTTGGGCAGGAGCACCTATTTTGGGCACTTGCTGCTATAACTCAATCGATTTAAAACCAATTGATATGAAATTTTGTACATGACCAGATACTGTGCATATCTTACCGTATTCCAAAAATTGAGTCAATTGGCTGAAAATTGACTGAGCTACAGTAGCAAGTGCCCAAAATAGGTGCTCCTGCCCAAATGGTCCCAGACCCAAATTCAAATCCATCCAAATTCACATCCCTGATATGTATGAGAGCAGCCCAAGTGCTCAATTATTTTCATAATAAGGGAGATATGTAGGTAAAAAATTGGATTGGACAGGAGTGCATGTTGAAGTATTCGAGGTCATATTGGATTTTTTTTTTCGAGTTCCGGGTTGTTGGGAGTCTTTTATAGTAATAGTTGTTAATACCAGAAGTTATGAAAATTTATTGATATGTCTAAAAGTTGTGACAAACTGTTGGAATATTTCCTTGCCTGAAAGCGTTTTCAAAAATAAAAGTACGTGAACAAAATATATTGCTAGGATCATTTGCCAATTATTGCACATCACTATTTATGATATTTGGCTATTTTTTGTATTTTGCATGTTTTACTGAACCACTTGACACTTCTGTCCCAAAGCCCAAAAACAAGCAGGTTTGCCCACTAGATAAATATCGGCCTGCTAGGATATGTAGCTTGTGATACCATGTCTCAGGTTCAATACTTCCGCGGTATTGTGCTTCAACCGTCAACTGATAGGATGATGACTGCTACGGTGCTGCAATATTTGCGCAACACAGATAATGAAATAAAAGAGTTTATCCGGTAAATGTTTTTTCCTTGTTGGGCCCTTACCGCATTTGGGTGCTATTTTTTTTTATTTTATAAAAATCAGACTTTTATCAGAAGTAATATTAAATTTGCTTTTGTTTATAAGTATACATATCCTTCATATTTTCTTTCATCATATTTGTACAGTTTGTCATCATGAGTGTCAACTTATAATATAACTTGGCACAAATTTCCCAAATGGAAGAGAACGTGCCTCTGGACCTGATAATATAACTTGAAAAATTACAAGCGAACCAAAATAGGGTTCATCTTGCAATTGTGATTCATTGTGGTAATCGTCAGATCCAACCAAGGTTCAGAGATAAATTAATTTAAGTATATATTATATGACTTTTTGAAATGATCATTTCAAATGTCTTTGGAAAAACTGCATATTTGCGGCAATTTTCTATTTTTAGGTGTGCTTTTTATATAGGCCTCATTTTCTGTACATTTGGGGAAGGGATCATCATATTTTTTCTCGTTTCAGAGAGCGAGTAATGGCGCTTAAGCCTAGGCTTTGTAGCCAGGACACATGGAGAAATGCCTGTGTCCCATCCCAGGAGAAGAGACGCCAACTATAACGGAGTATGCATTAACCTTCTTAGCAGCACCACTCCCAACGATTTTATGCTCATACACTGTTCCCCTAAAACGAAACGGTTGGTACGGTTGTCCCCGTTTCTTCCTTAATTCAATTCAAAAAGGTTTGTCAATCATGTTATTCATAAGTGGATAACCTGATTGCCTTAAGTTTTTGAATTATCTTTCAATCCATTAGTCTGCACAGTGGGCCTGGCCGTTTTAATATTTGTGTCACATCTCGGATATGCTGCAAATATTAATGCTGACAAGAAAATATCAGAAGCAATTTTGATATTTCCAGGATGCTTTTCAATACTGGCTGTGCAAGAACTAGAATAGAATAGAATAGAATAGAATATAGGGTGACGATGGGTATTATCAGCAGGTTTGTTTTCTTCGTCATGAGGGGTTTTTGTCGGCCAAATTTTCTGAAACTTGGTCGTACAATTTAGCTTGATTGGAAAGGATTTGAGGCCAACTCTCGAGTTCAACAGTTTTCAAAATCCCCTCATGACGAAGAGAACAAAACTGCTGAAAATACACATTTTCCCCTATATGTGAATCCTATCTGTGAAAAAAAATCATTAAATTCTGAGAGCCCGTACCAATTTGTACGAAAATAAAAGAAAAATCCACAGTAGTTTTTTTTTTTTCGAATGAGTATTATCAGTTTTGTACCTTTTAGTTCCGCCCTATTTTGCTCATCCTTTGGAAGATACGCGTATTTCGACTACCTCTTGTAATCTTCCTCAGTGTCAGTTATCCACTATTCTGCTTAGAGCGTTCGAAAAGTCAGTACAAGACCCCAGTAGTTTGTTTGAAATAAGTGACAAAAGGGCTAAAATAATAACTGACATTGTTCAATGAAATAACTAAAGATTATCAAATGTCAATGCCATTGTAATATGTATAGCAAACCAAGAACAACACATTTAAGTTCGGGAATTGCAAAATATACCATTATTAAATGATTAGGAATAGAACAGTAAAACAACTAGTTATTCTCTATGCTATAAAAAGAATAATAATTTAGTTATTTACAAAAAGAAATTAGTAGTTTTTAGACAACAAGTAATTGCAAACTAATGTCAAGTATTTCCTTTAACATAACCAAATATCGAATTTTGTTATTATTTTGTTCTAAAAAACTTGATACTTCATTAAACTTATAAAATATCTCACCAATAACAAAATTATTTTTGACTGCAACATTTGACATCCAGAAGTTATTCTACGTGTTTGTAAATTATTAATTGAACGACAAACAAATATCATATTTTGATATGTTATCAAATTATGTTATTTTAAGCTCTTTATGAAGAACTCATGCATGTCAAAATTAGTAATGACAATAGAATATGTCTTTTTTTGTGTTCGGTTTGCCATTCATCTCTTCCCGGAAATTGGGCGTCACCACATAAACGGAGAGGAACATATACGATAAAGCAGGATCAGCCTTCTATCAAAGTGTGTGCAAAATCCAAAACTACAACTCATAACTAAGATATAGCTAATATACACATTTTTTTTTTGAAAATTTCACAACATGTTATGTTCAGATTGTAGGGTGTTCAATAACGTAAGGCAATTCTACAGTAAAATTGTCCAAAGAATCGAGAGAGAGTAGTTTGAATCGCCACCCAGTTTTCTTAGCTAGAGATGCCAGATTAAGGGCTGTTCCCATTACACCGGGCCGGGACCGTGCCGGGCCCCGGGCGTGCCCCGGTCATCGATTTCTTACATGCGATCACTATGGCGTGTTTCACATCACACCGTGCGGGGCTCGGTCGGGCCCCGGCCGGGTTAGTGAGAAGCACGCCATAGATATCGTTAGAAAGAAATCGATGACCGGGGCACGGCCGGGGCCCGGCACGGTCCCGGCCTGGTAAAGTGAGAAGACCGCTTTATCCCATTTTTGTATGTATACAGATTTCTTAATGTCGATATAGAGCACTGAAAAAAAAAACAGAATTCATAAATATAATACAGAATTGGACGACACATGATTTTCACCATAGAGACGAACCAGCCAAGGGCTAAAAGTCTCTTTAATAAAGTCAAATCAATCAATCAATCAAATGATTTTCACTCATACACTTGAGACATGAAATAATGAAAAAAGAAGTACCCATTTATTTATTTATCTGTATTAAAGCCTGTATCCGCAATAATCGGGACACAGAAGTACGGCTGTAGCTCTGTAATGAATCGGTAAAATTGGCCAAATAATTGACTAAGAATTCTTTGGTGTATGTTTATTATTTGTGCCAAATTTCATAAACATCGATGCATTACTTTTAACTGTGGATGAAAAACAAACAGACGTGGTTTTAAGCATTTTGTACAGTCTTGACCAATTTTCATTCGCATAATAGATGGTTCTTTTACGCTACAGTTCAAAGTTCTGTGATGATAATTATGAAATTTTGTTAGTAGTTATGATACTTATAGAGACACTTTCTTGCAAAATTTCATGAACTTTGATCAATTGGTTTGTAAACTACTGGTGTTGATAGGGGTGAGCGTTAGTGAAAATCTTTCGTATTTTTTATGTGCGATGTTTGCCTATTCATTACTTTTGAATTTCTCTGCCAATATTCATGAAATTTTCACAGAAGGTAGTTGATTATGTGTTAATTATGCCTGCAAAATTTGATGATTTTTGATATAGTACTTTCGATAGTACAATCGAAACAATAAAGGGTGCTGACTAATTGCTGTCTGAGGGGCTAAAATCACGTTCAGTCCCAATACATGTTTCGACTATAAATTGTTGATAGTGCATCGATTTTTTTGAAATTTTGCCCATGCAACAAATGTAGATTGAGAGGTTTGTGTTCAAAATTTTAGCCATTTCCTTTGCCAAATTCAAAAGTTACAGCGCTGACAAGCAAAACTAGGGGCTGTACAAATTTCAATGGCGCACATTCTACTCTTTCATTGCTACAACAAAAAGTATTGCACCGATTCTCATAAAATTTTGTAGGTGAAATGAACATATCTTAAGATGTTATTAGGCCAAATTTGAGCAATTTTAATCTATATATTGCAGAGTTACAGCTGTATTTCTTTGTCCCGATTATTGCGGATACAGGCTTTATTAACGTTGGACTTTCTGTTTACGAAGTTTGGTACAGTGATAAAACTTATATTGAGAATACACTAGCTATATATTTTTGAAAATGACATCAGGATTCAGTTATTCCTAAAGAATGTTGGTGAATTATATTTGAAGCTACAAAGCAAAAGTTTCTGAAAACTACACTCACCGTAAACAAATTTAGCATACAAATTTCTGTTCCATTTCACTGATATTTACATTAATGAATATCTTGCATTGAATTTGTATTCATCATTTATAAACTGAACAAGCTGTAAATTTTTAAATTGATGGAAAAATGTGTGCAATATTATGGGGTCCAATTGTTACAGGTTATATGATGTAAAAAGTTTAAACTGTGTAGCCTTTCTTGGAAACATTTTTGTGTTTTTTTTTCTCGCAATCTTTGAGTATTGCGGGAAATCCTACAAAAATTAATCAAAGAAATCTCACAGACTTTTATCCATGTCCGACTGAATTTCAACGCAGAATACGTTTGATGCCTGGAAATAATTTTTCGACATACGCAATAATCTATACATATATGTAAAAGATTCCTACAATTGAAATGTAAAAAACTAATTAAAAAAACAATGCGAACACAAAACCACATGTTTTAACCTTAAGCAGTTTCTTAGCGGTTTTTTTTTAAGAAAATACACTCTATAAAGAAGTTAACACATATATTTTTTTTGAAACTTGCAATGATTCATGAGTGCCGATGTTCTCTTTTTTTGTTTTCGCTCGGGAACATTATTGCTTTTCAACCACTCGATATAAAAAAGAAAACAAATTTTCAGGTTATTTTGATTATTTTTGCAACATTTTAGAACCAAATTGAAATTTTAAACCATCTTTAGGATTGATTATAAATAGGCAGCGTTCGGAATTTTTGCTCATTCTCACGAAAATAGAATTCTCCCTCACGACAATTTGCAGCGAAAATCTGGCTTGAAAAATCTCCCTCCCAAAGAGAAGAGCGAAAACATTTTTTCACTCACTCCCAAAGGTGCGAAAATTTCGATTGCCCTTTGTCGGCCGATTATGTTGTCTTTCCTTGACTCATATGACGCCGACGATGATTGGTTTTATGCAGTAAATTTTCTACTCCCTCTGTGTGGTTGGCGTGGTGCTGTGTATAGAGTGCGCGTATCGCGGTTGTTTTTAACCCTCTAATACCCAATCCCGCCTTTAGACGGGGTATAGTTTGAGCATTTTTGTAATTTTTGTGACGTGGAAAATCATGTTTTTCATATTTTTGGCAAATATTTAGAACTGTTATGTATATCTCAAAATGGTTTTTGGTGTATTTCAAAGCGTATTTACATTTTTTTAAATCATTGAAAAAATTATGTTTAAGCCACCTTTAAGAAGTCATTGTTTGTATTGAATCGCTACAATTAACATATTTTAAATTTTTTCCAAATCATACTATCCTTGTTTAATAGTTTAAGGGAATCAAATACACTCTAAAATTATTTTCCATAAAATTACACGGAAAATAAAATTTTCTGTGAAAAAAATTTAAAATAATAATATTTCAACAATAATCATAAAATCTCAAAATGTTTTCATCTCAAAAAATCCGTTCCCCAAATTGGCTTCCAGGAAAAATATAAAAGTGTGGGGATGTTCAAAAATAAAAATTAGAAAAATAAAAAACTGAAATTCACAAAATCGAGAATTAAAAAGAATCATCTTCCAAAACATGTTTAAATCGATTTTAGGTGACGAAAAATGATATTTAGATCAAAATCAAAAATTTGGGTATTAGAGGGTTAATAATGTTCTAGGTTCGACTCCCGTCGCGGGCACAATTTTTGTTAATCTGCTTTAAAAAGATTTTCGTGAGAATTGGGTGAGTGAAAATGTAACAGAACGAAAAAAAAATATCCGCAGGTTGAAGCGATTTTCAGTTATCATGAATCGCTGCTCTCGAAAAAAGTGCTGGAGGAGAAAAGTGTTCCTCAAGCAAAATAGTGAAAATAAGCTCTCCCGCTGCCGTGAGAATAGCATATTTCGTATCGCTGAAACGAAAATTACGAACCCTGTAAATGGGTCATTCCACATCAAGTGTACACACCGCGTGTTATCGACCATCACGAATTTTGACCAAATTTTGTTGATATTTTCTCGAAATCCAAATTTTGGTGCCGATCGGATCCCCCCTCGGCCCATGGCAGAACCTCTCGTCTTTGCCAATACAAGAAAAATCCAAGTTTCCCCTTCCTTTCCTTAATTTATAGCTTTGAAACTAAAACATTTACACATTTTTGACCTCCGGCTTTTTTTGAAGAAAATTGTTAGAGAAATCCAGGATAAATATTATTTTTTCAATGCAGTGTTGCCAAACATGTTATTTTTCAATTTTAAAATTTAAAATTGATTTTTCGTCGAATGAGTTATTTTGATTTCAAAAATTTTTATTCCATCGTGTTTATCAGACATTTTCCAACCGAAGAAGCTTAACCCCCCGAGGTTTTTTTGGTCGTTCCAGAGTTACAGCGTTTTAAAGCTTGGAAACCGTTTTTCTCTAATATATAAAATAAGTCCAACTTACAAGTTTCGCTAAGAAAACATTATTCGATGCAATTTAAAGGTGATTTGACCAAGAAGAATAGAAAACTATGTAAAAATTATTATATGACAATATTGCTAGTTTATCAATTATAGATTTATTAGAATGAATAACAATAAATTGCTAAAGTTTAAAATTTATGTATTATAATCCTTATTTCAATTGTAATTCTACCTATGTAAACATTTAAGTTGACGAAAGTGTTGCCAGACATTTTAATTTTATTTAAAAATTTATAAAAAAATAAAAAAAGCAATAATACGCTTAATTACATATTTTGTCAACTAGCAATGACAAAACGAATTTGCAAAATTATAGTTTTTACACAACATTAATGGAAAACAGACTTACCTATAAAATTACATCGAAGAATGAGTGTAGAATTAGCTTGCGGAGTATTTCCAACCCAAAATACGAAAAAAGCGTCCTTTACTCCACATTTCTAAATTTTTATGAGATTTTGTTCATCCACTGAATTTCATAAATCATTTACTTTTGTATCAACACACAACCATTTTCCTCACCTTACTTTAGAAAGGAGAGTATAAAAAAAGTTATTTTCTTTTGCAAAAAACTATATCTTGAAAACGGTTTGTTGGATTGAAATATGTTCAAAGATGCTTGAGGATATTTGAAGGACTGGAAAAAACTGATAGTAATATGCATCGCTGATTTATGTTAGATGTCATATATATTCAGTTTTCATTTTTTGATTTTTTTTTCTGTAAAAAAGTGCTTTCACTATTTTTTTTCAAATGTTTATTTTAATCGATTTTCAAAATAAGCAAAAGGAACAAATTTTTAAAATTTTCGATGTCAAGAACAGATTTTACGTACAAGTTTCAAAGAAAAAACTAGGTGGTTGTTCTTTGCTGAGTATTGTGTTGTTCTTTACAGAGAAGAACATTAATCAAGACAATTAGATGATCGGCATTGAACCACAAAAACCCCACAACAATTGGTGAGATCTTTCCAATATTATTTATTTATAAATAATTCTATTTCAGTATATTTACTTTATAACTGCATATAAGTTGAAAATTCGCTATTTTCAACATCCTTTCATCTATTGGAAGATGCTTCAGTTCTGGGCTCTTTCTAAGTTGATGAAGGGATTTATAAATGCTTGCAATGACTTGGCCAGGTGTGTGGAGCTGAGTGAATCTATGACATTGTAGATAGTAGCGACATCAGCAATGTCAATGGAAATGTTCAACTTTGCAACTCCATCCAAGATTTGTGCAAGTATTCATGCTATGCTATGCTATGCTATGCTATGCTAAGTTTCAAAGAAAAAAACTAGGTATAATTTTGTTTTCCTAAATCAAGTACTCTTAAATTCCAATAAATTAAAAAAAATCAAAAATGTAAGGAAAGTGTATAAGACTTTGTGAAATTTCACTAGAGTTTTTTTTAACTGTTTCACAGTTCAAATCAAAAAAGGAACAGACATGTGAATTATTAGACCGTCTCGAATAACATGTAACATGGTTCAATAATGTTTTCTATTTAAATGCACTGTAATCTAAAGACCGGTCCAGAAAGTATGGACGCAGTAAGAAAATACTGGCATTTCAGAACTATTGATGACTAGTTCTTTTTGAAAACTACATCCTGTTGGTCAACCTATTTTCTCAGCATTTGTATAGCGGTTTTTGCGATTCCAACAGTGTGTTTCAAAATACATGAACTTTGAGCGGAACATTATTGAAAAAATGTGCACAAATAATGTACGGAGTTTGAAAGATCACTTAGGAAATGAACAAAATATGGTAAGAGTAAGTGTGAAAATCGTGCAACCAACAATCAGCAACCACGGTGGGGATAACACGTTTAAGCATAGGCAAAAATTGGATTAAAAATTAAGATCCTGCAGACCCTCGTTTGGACAAACAAATAATGAAGTTGTTTGAGCACAAGGTAAAACCCTTCTAACTAACACAGAGCGGGGTATGACCAAAAAAGTTACCATTTTGAATTCCAATGTTTATCGTGACAAAGAACGTTTGGTTTTTCGATCCTATAGTAACCAGAAACAGCCAAAACGAAGCCCGAAACTAGAACTATCGATCAGGCCCAGACAACTGAAGACTAGGTGCGTCCATACTTTCTGGGGCAGTCTTTAGTTTGAATTTGGTTTTTATCAAAACTTAAACTTAGAATCGTGTTTTGATATTAAAATTTCTCAAAACTTTTTTTTCTTTTTGCTTGTGGGCATTTTTTTTTTATTATCGTAAAAATTGGGCCGAAGGGTCTCAGATTTTCATGAAACTTTTTCCACAGGCAGGACTCATGGATATATGAACAAAAAAATTGAGGAACAATCAGGATCGCATATTTTCCATTTTGTTTTCCCCTGACACTGCTTACTTTGAAAAATCATAACTCAAGAACGAAGCATCGTAGAAACAAAGTTTTTTTAGAAAATTTTCTCAGAAATCCAAAAAAATATTAAAACTTTTGAAAATTTTCCACGAGTTCGGACATAGTTTTTTCGACTTTTCTTTATGAATTTTCTCAACGGTGGAAAATTTTGTGAAAAACTTTGTTAACTTCATATTTTTTTTATTCCTGAGAAAATTATTTAAATTTTCATTAAAAAACTTTATTTCTACGATGCTTTGTTCTTGAGTTATGATTTTTCAAAGAAAACGCTTTTATGACACATTTGGACATTTTTCAACAAAATTGGCCATAACTCAAAAACGAAAAAAAGTGCATTCCAAAAATTTCAGCGATTAAAGCTTATAAAATAACCTTCTCATAACTATTTTTTTGAAAATTTTCCACGAGTTCGGACATGGTTTTTTTTTTACTTTTCTTTATGAATTTTCTCAACGGTGGAAAATTTTGTGAAAAACTTTTTCCACTTCATATTTTTTTAGATTCCTGAGAAAATTTGCTTTCTTTTTCTTAAAAAAAACTTTGTTTCTACGATGCTTCGTTCTTGAGTTATGATTTTTCAAAGCAAGTAGTGTCAGGGGAAAACAAAAAAAATCCACCTGAGTTTTCCGGGAAAATAGGCAACCCTGTGGAAAAAGTTTCATAAAAATCTGAGACCCTTCGGCCCAAACCCGTACGGTAATAAAAAAAAATCCCCTACTTACAGCTATAACTCAGTCAATTTTCAACAGATTGACTTGAAAACAACCAGATACGTGCAGTATCTAGCTATGATAAAAAAAAAACAAGTCAATCGGATTCAAATAGACTGAGTTATAGCAGCAAGCAGTGTTGGTAAAAACTCAAATTCTCAAATCTCATGGTTGAGTTGTTTCACGCGCGATTCTTGACTCGCCAAATTCACCGCCAAAAAAATCATGCATGAGTTGACACATGATTTCACTCATTCCTATATTTCTTGGTGTTCTTAATGTTTACAACGAAGTTTTTAGTATTGTATGATAAAACAAAAGCAAATCTAGCGTACAACAACATTGACTGCCGTTCAAATTTATTTGGAATCGTTTTACAAGCGAACGAGATTTCGGCGCTTGACTCGTGAGTGCGAGATTTTGCATGAAATTCTCGCGCGTGAGAAAACGATTTAGAATCGCGTGCGAGTTTGCTCACGCAGGAGTGGTTCATGAGTGTGCTTTGAGTGTGAGTTTACCAACACTGGCAGCAAGTGCCCAAAATAGATCGCCCTTCCCAAACTGGGAACCTACAATATTTCGTACCGAAGCCGGAGAATCATAACTATAAAAAATGACTTCAGGTTCATCCGAAAATGTAATATCCACACATCCGGGAAATGTGAGCTGAATGAGCTGAAACTTCCTCGACAGAGGAAATGAATTCGCCATTTGGCAAACGAAGTTCGTTCACTCGGATTTAGATTTCGCAAGGATTATCCCATTTCTTCAAAAAACTTACTCCGTCAAAGCCCATGTTTGCATGTTCCAGTCACAAAGATACTCTACGCCCAAGGAAGTCAAGGAAATTTCCATCACGAAAAGTTCCTGGACCGACTGAGAATCGAACCCGCCACCCTCAGTACGGCCTTGCTGATTTGAACACCCGCGCACAAGCCGATTTGGTTAAATGGGCCCCTAATCTTTTCATTAGCATTTCCACGCAATACAATGTATAGGACCTCGAATGAATCGTCATTCCTAGCAAAAAGGAAGGAATAAGCAACGATATTTTTGCCTCGCCGTCAAATAAGAGGGAAAGCTCTTAGAAATGAGCAACCTCGGAATGTGCGCATGCAGATATTTATGCAACGTGCTGGGATTTCGGTGTGATTTTGTCATGTTGTTTTCACTTTTCCACTTTGCGTGATTTTTCTGCATCCACTTGCTTCTACAATTTGTTGCCTCTGAGCAAACTAAAGAACGAAAGGGACTTTCAAAGGTGGACGACTGCGCCTGGAAAATGTGTAGCATGAACTTTACAGAGCACAGAGGTGACCCCGTCAAGCCAGGTCAGAGGAGACGTCACGATCTAGATTGCTTTCATCCTCTTCATTGAAACTAATTTGCATCGAAGAGGCTGCCTTGCAGCAGCAGACCCCCGTGCTTTGTTCGATCGATATTCTCCGTGCGTCCTTGCACTCGTACAGCCTCATCCCTGTCAAGCTTGCCATGTAGTTGTTATCTCGGGGCAGGATGTGGTCTGCTGGTAGTCAAGAGACCTTTGCACCTCTTTATACGCCTATCGGAGGATTACCACCGGCACAGGGATTACCGCACCGACCGGTTCGATGTGGCATTCTACCCAGAGTTGTACATTTCAAGATGAATTACATTTCAAACAGGGCGCTTCGCTTCCTTCGCTAGAACACAGCATCCCTCGCATCGCATCACATAGGTCGGAGCCAAGGACCCCTCGTTGATCGGTTTTTGCTTAATTTATGCACTTTCGAACGCCATCAGTGAGTCCGAACAAGGCGGGGAGTGCTCGAATGGTAATGAGCGATGCAAATTTTCCTCTAACGTCTTCCTCCACCATCAACTGATTCTCGACTCGAGAATGGTGGCTTGTAGAGGAGGTGCAGAAATGGGAGACAAGTCGCGATTCTGATCGCGTCTGGGAGATTATGCGCCTGGCTTGCACTCTCCGACAACTTGGTCTCGCGCTGCTGCTACTTGACCGAAGAAGATAAATTAGCACGCTCTGGCTGGGGTGAAGCTAAATGAAAATGAAATCAATATTATACTCGGAGATGCCTTTGGTATGGTTTGGTCCAGAAGGAAGGGGGGAGGGTAATGCGCTGCTAGTGAGTGCAGCACAGTGCACACTTCATTATTCTTCGCTACTCAACGAGCGATTGTGTTTAACTGATGGTTTCAATTTGTTTGCTGAAGCTCGTTTGTTTTCTGCTTCAAGTGTACTCTGATGCTGCATAAGAACAGCGATGCGAGGGATTCAATAAAGTATGGAAATCAGTTTGGAATTCAGTAGCTCTACTTGGAGTTTGATAAAAACGTGAATCGATCGAACTCAAATACGCATAAATATCTTTTATGATGGCAATATTTCATAATGGTAAAGTTTTTAAAAATTTGAACAGTACATAATCTACAGATAACAAAAAAAAACAGTAGCTTATGCCCAACAGCGGGGATATAAAAGAAAATAAACAGTACTACAGGCCATCAGAAAAAAAAAGTACGGTACTAGAAGAGCCTTTACAGGTTAGACCTATTGGTATGTTAGGGTAGATATGATATGTGCTAGCTGAAATTTATTGAACTAAATAGTATCTGCTGAAATACTTACAACTATATATTTTAATACATGCAAAGATGGATGCGTGATTAACCATAAACGGCATGTTGATGCGTATGCTCTTAGAACTAAGTAGGATTGACTGTAAGTAACTTTTTTTCAAGTGTTTCATTCAACATCAACGTAGTAAATGTGCACGAAAACGTTTAATACGGTACGTGTTTTTGAAGCTAGATTGCAAAAGATAAATCAAATCGATTGACTTCGTACTTCGTGTTCCTCTCGTGTGGTATCAAATTATGAGAAAATGGAATAGCAAACATGGTATTTAATGTTTTGGGGTTCACTTATTACCTTGTGGTTCAGGCGTCAACCTACGAAGTAGCAGGTAGAGACTTTCATAAAAATCAGCTTTCCTTTGCCTAAAGTATCATGTTCGAACAGATCAAGTTTCAGAAAAGGCCGATGGATGTGATCGTTCATGATTAACAATGTCACAGAGAAAATAGTTAAGGAGAATACAATGCTATTTCCGATTGAAGAATGATTTAAATATGGTCACGGTGCCTTTTTTGGAGACTATACAAAAATAAATCAGCATGTCTCAAAACTGGCTTTTAAAGCTTTTAATGTAAATTACCGTTTATTCAGCAAAAAAAGATCATTTATTCAGTGTTAATTGATTAAGATCTTATTTAAGGATGTTAGTTATTCAGATGTTAAAGTTACTAAGCTTTCTTAATCCATAGTAGAATGAAACCATGCCCAAATTTTCATGAGCATACATATCCAGCGAATCGAGTGGTTAGTTACGCTGAAAAGTTGATCGATTAGTCACCACCAACGCTGCCGTTTGAAACATATGTAGCTTAGCCTGGTACACGGTTTATATGGTAAAATACAAAAAATGGAAAAACTCAAGTTCCTGTATACTTTTTGAGTTCCACTTTGGTCCCATATCATCTGTTCAAAATTTCAGATCGATCGGAAAAACTATATTTTAGCGCCCGCCATTCTTAGTTTTTCATACGATTTACTATGGGGAAACATTACTCCTGCAAAGAAAAATCGCTAGGAGTCACCCCTAGATGCCTAAAAATAAGTCGACGAATGATTTCTGTAGAAAACTTCACCAGGAATCAGACCTCTGAAGACAGCAAATCAATGCGACGTAACGAGATTTTATTATTTATTGTTATTCCTTACATGTTAAACAGCGTCTGCATGCCATTCGGTTTTCAGTCAATAACTTTTTTCACATGCCTCAGATCGCTTTGCGGTCTTCGGGGGGTTGGTTCCTCGTAAAATTTCCAACAAAAATCATTCATCGATTTATTTTTAGGGGTTAAGGGGCAACCTGTGGCGATTTTTCATTGAAAAAGTGATTTTCCCCATACTAAATCGTATGAAAACTTAAAATGGCTGGCGCTAAAATATAGTTTCTCCGATCGATCTGAAATTTTGCACAGTTGATATGGGACCAAAATGGAACTCAAATAGTGTACAGGAGTAAAATGTCTTTTTGTGTCCCACACTAATGTAGCTGTCCCATGTTAATAGGGATTCCGATAGACAATTGTGTTGCACATGGCAGAACGGGTAACCATTGACCAATCGGTCAAGTTGTCAGCGAAATACAACATTTGGTTTTCTAGATTTGTGCTCTAGAAATTTCGAGGCGTGCATCGTTTTACTATCTTATTGAGACAGCTCAAACACAAGCCAGAAGCTTAAGGAATTTTTCACCATTACTAGAATTTCTTTCGACTCGGAGAAAAAAATATAGAATCTGCTAGTTCATATGTTACGACACCGGCAGCACAGCGAAACATTTTTTTGTCTCAAAGGCAAACTTACGCGTCTCTGACAGATTTTGGGTCGCTGAATCCAAAACCGGGCTCAGATTTACTCCAGCACGTCACAATTTTTAGCTATACCCCAACTTATAGGGCAGAGTGTGTGATTTTGGGCTTTTTTTTACTGCAAGCCAATACTTTTTTTCAACTAATCAAAGTGTAAATTAACATCTGAATTAACGATTTATGCCAAATATATCGTTTTACCAAATAACATTTGATAATTTTTAGCATTTTATGGTACGTACAATATTTACCATACAAGTCTGTCTCCAAAACTTGCATGCAAGTTCAGTATCCAACTTAAAATGCTTAAAACTATGAAATTTGATTTGGTAAAACGAAATATTTGGCATATAATTCGTTAATTTAGTAGATGTTAATTGACCAATTTACACTTTCATTGGGTTAAACAATTATGTCTATGCTTCACGGCTTGCAGTCAAAAAAGCCTAAAATCACACATTTTGCCCTGTAAATTGCTGGAGCAAATCTGAGCTCGGTTTCGGATTCAGCGACCCTAAATCTATCAGAGACACATAAGTTTGCCTTCGAGACAGACCAAAAGTTAATTTTTGATTCGCTGTGATAGTTTACTGTATCGAGTTCAAGGCAATGGCACAAATCTCTAATAATGGCACACATTTCCCAAATGGAGGAGAACGTGCCTCTAGAGCCGACCTACTGTTACCTGAACGAGTTCAAGGCGCAAATATGTACGTTTTATTCTGACAGTGCGGTTTTTGTATCTGGCAGACGTATTCTTCAAGATAGGTGCGGATGGTGGTGGCGATCATTCATTGCTGTTGTACCACCAATATCGCGAAAGTTTGGTCAATACTACTCAATCGAGCGATGACAAAGACCGCCAGGTAAGAGTTGTGTGCATAGCTGGTAGTGCAGCCTAGGCACTGTTGTCCTTCAGACTTCAACTAGATTGAGGAGGTATGTCCCGATCGTCTGTTCACCAAGGAGGTGCGGCTCAAGCAGCGTCTGTTCTGGCATTCAGCGGCTGAGTATGAAATACTCCTCCATCCGAAGCTATACCTAAGATGGCAGCCTCACTTCGGTGGATAGGAGACCTTAGGCCAACAACCTGCTGTTCCTGAACCCGAAAACCATTACAAAACCCGAAAATGAAAGATTAAGAACTGATTCAACGGCAATGATTTTTAGTGCGAAACAATGGAAAAGATTAAGAACTTGGAATGTATTAACCCCTTGCCCAGTAGAGTAAACCGGCACAACTAGCCAATGAGGCATGCCGTATAAGGCTTGGGATCCTAGGACTGAGTGAAGTCCGATGGCCGAACTTTGGAGTACACAGATTGGCGCCGGGTCAAACGCTGCTATATTCTGGCATACGAGGTGAACACGCTCCTCTCCACCGTGGAGTTGGTTTCCTGCGCTCAGCACTCACGCCTACGCTGCGCTCATGAAGTGGGACCTGTTAATGAGAGGATAATTGTGGCCAGATTCAGAACACTGGCACTGGTTCAAAACCTTACCATGTCCTAATGTTACATGCCAACTGATGCTGCCGAATTGCAAGACAAAGAAAACTTTTACAGTCAACTGAACGCTGTCATGGATAAGATTCCAAAAGGTGATACATATCAAGATCCTCATAGGCGACTTCAACGCGAGGGTTGGTTCCGACAATTCGGACTATGAGCAGAGCACATAATGATTGGGGGATCGCTATTTCCCCATTGACCAGTGCACAAAGTGACATGGGTTGCCCGGGATGGCTTCACGGAAAATCAAACCTCATCTGCATCAGCCGGAAATGGAGACGGAGCTTTTTTGATGTACGGAACAAACGTAGCGCCGACATTGTGTCTGACCATCATCTCCTAATCAGCGATATCCGGCTGCGCATTGTTCGAATCCATCGACGGGAGGAAAAATCGGGCGCTGGTTCAATACACGCCGACTGAAAGACGCTGTGGTGAAAAGGTCCTTCATCGAGGAACTGGAGAACCGTGCTGTAGATATTCCGAAAAGTGGAATCGTAGAAGATCACTGGAGCGCGAGCAAGAATAATTTGGGTGAGCTACGCACTCGGAGAAAGCAGTGGATCACAGATGACATATGGAGGAAGATAGAGGAGCGAAGAACGCCAAAGCCGCGATAAAGCGAGTGAAAACACAAGGATCCAAAGTCGTAGCTCGTCAGCGCTATTCGGCTCTCGAGAAGGAAGTGAAGCGCTCATGTAGGTAGGACGAAAGAGCGTGGGCGGGCTCCCTAGCCGATGAAGGCGAGAAACCCACAAATACCAGCGACCTTCGTCTACTCTATTATTTTCAACGTCGCCATAGTGGAACTAATATGAATGCTACGATGCCCGCGGAAGACACATCTGGACAGCTATTAACCGACCCGGCTGACCAGTTGAAACGCTGGTTCGCGCACTTTGGAAACCTTTTTCAAGTGTCGGTCACGCCATCAACAACTCAGCATGATCCGCCAAGGGTTCGACGCATTACCCGTTTCATTACCGAAGATCAATCAGTAGGGTGGGGCTAATTTCAAAAAATCTCTCCGATATATGATTTCCCGTGTGGAAAGTGATCTACTAGTCGAAATAAGTCTGCTGTACAAAAATGAGCGATTTCGGTTGATATTTAGGGGTGGCGCAAAGGGTTCAAGTGAAATTTTTGCTAGAACAAACTTTCAAAAAATATTTCATATTTAATTTTCCAACTTATTTTTACTAGACTAAATCGACGATTCTAGAACCCATTTGGACCAAATTTGTGCTCAAAATTGTGATATCTCTACTGGTTTCCGAGATATTTGAAAAAATGTCATATTTTGGTACCCAACACAAAAAATACTAAAAAACTACATTTTTTTTAAATATCTCAGAAACCAGTAGAGATATCGCAAATTTGAGCACAAATTTGGCCCAATTGGGTTCTAGAATCACCGATTTAGTCTAGGAAGAATAAGTTTGAGAATTAAATTCGAAATGGTTTTTGAAAGTTTGTTCTAGCAAAAATTTCACTTGAACCCTTTGCGCCACCCCTAAATATCAACCGAAATCGCTCATTTTTGTACAGCAGACTTATTTCGACTAGTAGATCACTTTCCACTTGGGAAATCATATATCGGAGAGATTTTTTGAAATTAGCCCCACCCTAATCAATCAGGGCAGGAGATAGAACCAGCTATGAAACAGTCCATGCCGGATGATCCTGTCAATGAATTACAAAAATCTCTCTACCTGGTACTCTTTGATTACAGATCGACCACCTCAATCAGGAAAACATGTGGGGAGCCCTCAGGCGCAACGGTGTCCATGAGAAAATCATCAGCCTCATTGAAGCACAGTACATATAGAGTATTTTCGTGCCGAGTACACTGCCCCCATTCGCACAACAGTCCCATGTGAATAGGAAATCCAGTAAACATGGGACTGTTAAGCGAATAGGGGCAGTACAATGGTGTGTTGTCCGATCCCATCCGGGTCGTTGCTGGAGTGAGGCAAGGATGTATAGGGTAATTTTCCAATTCTTGCACGGCTAAAAACTAGCCTATTGTTGAACACTCCATGTTATTCTTATGAGGTGTGCAACAATTGGCGAATTTTTAGCCGTGCAACAATTGGAAAATAACCCTACTATCACTGCTACTGTTCCTCTTCGTAATCGACGAGATCGAGATAGGTGCGATTGATTGTGAATCGTCCTTCACAGCCATATGAAATTCCGAGGATTGGTACCTAGATCATGTTATGGGACAGATGGTAAAATCAAAACTGGGGTCCAGAATCAGTTTTTACACCAGAGCAGGAAGCAGAACTTTTGCCTTTTCAGCCTTATTCAAAATACATTAAATTTCATCCTACGAATTTTATTTTGTTCATAAAGAATGCTTGCTGTAACTGCTCAATGAATTTCTTCTGGGATACATCAAACTGCAATTGATGGAAAATCCCTTTTTGATGCCAGTTACTCCTGCTGAGATTCCTCTAGAAATCCTCAACTAAGAAGCTCCTGAAAGGTTTACTCTTGTGATTCTTCCTTGGGTTGCTCCAAGAACACCTACTAAGATTTTTTTCAGGAATTTAAAGGTTTCATAAAATAATTCCTAAAGATATTTTTTTCCAAGTATTTCTCCTGTGATTTCATTGGGATTATTCCAGCTATTATTGTTAGGGTTTTGATGATGAATGCCTGCCGAAAATTTGTACGGTGATTCCTCCGAAAATATCTGCCTGAATTCCTCAAGGAATTCCTGATAGTATTCCTTCCGACTCTTCCAGGAATTCATTCTGGGATTCCTTTAGAAATTCCTCCAGTAACTTTTTCAGGGATTTTTCAAAGAATTCTTCCAGGAATTCCTTCTGAGTGTTTTTTCGTGTGATCGTTTTATGAATTCCAACTGGGGTGCATCCAGTGACTCCTGATACAATTCTTCTCGCTGGGGAGGAATCTCCTCCTGGGATTCCTTCAAAAATGCCTCATGCCATTCTTCCAGGACTATCAGTGTACGCAAAATATGGCACCGCAAGCGAAAAATAGGCAACAAAGAAGGCACGGCAACAACGCTTTGTTTTTTCGTTAGCAGATAATGACAAAATCGCTCCCGAGTTTGTTCACAACAAAAACGGTAGGAATATTTGTCTCGTTCTATTCACATCGTGATTTTCTCCTTGTTTTACAACTGAAACTCGACTCTGAGGATGGCAAGAGTCTTAATTCGTCCAAATGCTCATGAATTCGTTGATGTGGGTCGAAAATTTCAGCGGAAAAGCCGAAATATCGGTACACGCACGGCAAACGATATTTGTTTTATTGCTATCATCGCTTGACATGCGTTTGTTGCGGAGCGCCTTTGTTACCGACATGCACCGCTTAGGACAAAGCGTTTGTTTTTCGGCGTGATCCGTTTTTCGTACCCTGAGGACTATCGAAACAACTTGTTCTCGCTTGTATTTAGAGGGCACATAACCACATGGGTGTTAAGAGGTTGGCATCTACGCCGAAAGAAAGATGGAATTGTGAAACAGGAGTGTTCATGGTGTGGGCTCAGAGTCAGTTTGGCTTTCTATTCCGCAGAATCGTTACCTGTTATGTGGCTCAGTTGGTTGAAGCGCCAGTTTAGCGGTTGAAGGCGCAGTTTCTTATAATTTCATCTCTAAATTTTCCAAATAACCAATATTCTTCTAATTAGTCTTCTAATTTCAAGTTTTTCAAAGAATTCAAAGAATCCGAGCAGGGAGTAAAGATGGTGTGGAATGTCACGAAAAAAAAAGATGATGACATTTTTAAGTCCCATAATATTCTATCCGTTAGCATCAACCGCAATCCGTCATTGAATGATGGTGTCGATAAACATTTATTTGTTAATTTATTTATTTATTTATTCATTACAATTTTTGCGACGTAAGACTCTGTCTTTTTTGTTGTCACAAAATGGTTCAAATTCAAGTTCAAATACTTCATAACTTAATATAACTTTACTGCAATTCTTAAATCTAAAAAGTTCCTGAAGGTTCCGTTTAATCGTCATCTAATTCATGTTGCTAAATGTTGAGAGAAGACATTTCATAACATTTCAAACCTCTGATCCCCAGAAAGCTAACCCAAGTAACATTTTTAAGTCAAATAGACTAGAAGAACACGATAAAACGAAAATAAAAGGATATCGGTGTTATGACGGTTCTCAAAACCTCTATCAATCAGACTAATGTCCCATCAAAATGTTTCTTGGAAAGGGTCGTAGCAACTTGAGAGAGATTCTGATGGAATCCTGGTGGAGATTTTTCAAAACTCCTTTCCAGAATCTGAAAGGGATTCTCCCAGAATCCTGAGAGAACTTGCGCTAGAAACCTGAAAGTGTTTCATACATAATATTGAGAGGAATTCCCCCAGGATCCTGAGATAATGAACCCATGAACCCTGTTTCCAAAGCACAATTTTTCTGAAGGATTGCTCTAAATTTCTTCCTTAAAAGCATCAGAGGATTTCTTGTAATCCTAAAAAGGATTCTTTCTGAATCGCGAGAAAGATTTACTTAAAGCCATAAGGAGGATTACCCACAGGAAACTGAAGAATGATTCTTTCAGAGTGAATGCCCCCAGAATCTAGAAAGGGATTGTACGAGATTCCCAAGAGAGATTTTCCCCGGAATTACTTCCCCTGAGGGAGATTAGTTAAGATTTATGAGACATCTTCAAACAGAATAAATTTCATTAGAAGTGTTCTGAGCTACACAATAACATAGCAGCATGACACGACTTTCAAAACTGATAAAATTGAGATGTCGAATAATGAAACCCATTTCGCGAAGTGAGCCTGAAAACAAAATATTGGTTACTGTGTACCATTTCCAGAATATATATTTGTTCTTTTCGAACAGCTGGGGTGAAGTTCTTAAAAAAGAAAAATAGTACATCTTACTTCCAGCATCTTCAATCCATCAAATTGCGCCAAGTTTCGCTCAAAAGATAAATTTTCAAATATATTTTTAAATTATTGGTAAACTAATTCAGAACGCTTACAACATGTTTGTCACGAACAAATGAAGGTAACAATTATTTTCTTCTTTTCAGCGTTACATACCATCTGAAGCATTACTCATTTGGAGAACGGATACACCCTGATTTTTAACTGTGAGATCTTTCACACTGAATGTTCTCTTTTTGTATTAACCAGAGTTTTGGCTCTAGGCTAGTTCATCTCGGGATATACAACTGACTTCCCTTTCGAAGGAAGAGCTCACATTTTGTGAGTTTGTCGGGAGTGGGATTCGATCCAAGATCCTCGGCATGATAGCCACATGCTTTAACCATCCCACCCCTTTAATGTTCTTCTAAATTAGATAAACTTTACAGAACAGTAACTACCATTTAGGAAATAAAAATAACTCCATTTCTCAATAACAATCAGTCACGTTTATGATGCATCAAAATGCCAGACAAGAAGTGATTATCCCAGACACCTTTTACTCAACTGGTTGTCATATCATCAGGAGCCCCAGTAAGAAGTTAATGGATGTTGTAATTGAAAGTGATGCTAAATACTCGTTAGCCTCCTGCTTCACAGCCAAGGAGCCCTGCTCCTTCCAACTCGAAAACGGACCAATTCCCAGCTTTCTTGTAACAGGCGAGAAACGCCAAGCATGATTTACTACTTGCCATTTGTTTACGTGTGCACACTTTTCACCCATGGTACATTGAATGTCTGCCGGGAAGAAACCATTCTGAACTGTATTGCGTCACAAATCAGAAAATGCTGTTGTAGCACCACCGGCAGCAACAGCAATCACATGTTCGAAAATCGAGACCCAAGGTGTTATGATATATTATGGGACAATTTGTAAACTGTCACGAATCGTGCACAAACCAGTCAGCCACATGCGAAAAGCTCCGGTCTCTTCTCAGTAGTGGAGGTGTGCCAATCCTTGCCACCCCGTGTCGTCGTTAGAACCAGTTTGCTTCGAGTCGTCATTTTAATCACTAGGTGGATTAAGTCCTCTGTGGGCCCTCCCTCTGTACTCGAAGAAGTCATTAAAGAGCATCAGGAAATAGGTTGGATTAAAAATAAAAATAAATTCTTAATAGCTCCACCGTGGTCGCCATCAAATAGTTCTAGCTTGGGATGACTACGACGACGCCAGCGAGGGTGATAACAGTGAACAATTAAAATCTTTTAAAGACTTCCCATTGCTGGCGTTGAGCTCAATTTGTACCAGCCAGCGTCCAACGCCACCGCTATAGACGCTTTTGAGTGAAGCCATTGATGCACTTGGGAGCAAGCGATTCTAAAAGGCAGCCAATTTATTGTGGCAATAGAATGCACAGTGCTCTGTGCATCATCAATAATAAATTATAATAATTAAATATCCTCATTATGCTACTATAATAAGAAATTCTGAATTCGTAAATATAAGAAACAACTAAAAATTGAATATTTATAATGTGAAGACCTGCAACACTTGACGCTGCAGCTTTTTCAATATTGGATAATTAAATAAAAAAATAGTTTATTACAACAAACCATAAAATATTATTTTTTAAATAATATGGAACGAGCTCACCGATTAATATGTGTAATTGACAAAACGAAAGGTTGTGATAATCGGGCTGGAAACAAGCGTGTATGTAAGTAGCCACGTTGAGGGCACCGGCTTACGAAATTTGTTGGTTAGGGCATCTGCGAATCCCAACAATCTGAATAACAATTCTTCCAAAGAGCTGACGGCGACTATTTCAGCGGCACACTCCACAACGGATGCAACACCGAGCCCGATAAGAATCGGTTCCAGCTGCCACGCAACCAGTTCAGTGTGACAAGCGGAAAGCTTCCTCAATCCACATCCAACAAACTCCAATTATTACTGTTGCGATTTTTACTCGGGCATCGCATCGTTGGCAGCTCAGTAACATCACCGTCGTCGCCAAGGACGATCACGATAAAGGCGACTGGATAATGCACTTTTCCGTTCGGCTGTCAGCCTCGTGGAAAATGCGCCGGGCTGAAATAGTCTTGACGTTTTGTCGCACTGCTCGGCTTCTCCCCGTCGTCGTCTCATGGCTTGATCTGGAAAACGGGTCTCATTGCTGGATGCCTGGCCTATGGGATGATGCTATGCAATACCAGCCAGCAAGGCTCAAGCCAGAATGCAGAAAATAAAAATGATGCAGCCACAGTGAAGCGAAAACAATGCCGTCAGGAAGTAATTCGGAATATGAGAGGAAGTATCATTAAATCCTTCAGCTCGGGGAATGGTTCAGGCGGAGTGTGCTCATTTAGAAAGAAATTGGGTGGATATAATGCATATAATGCTATATCAGAACTGAAATCGGTGAGGAAATTTTATTAAACTGTTAGTGCCTAGAATGCAAGATATAGACACATTCCACGCGTTACGTTTTGCGCGAGAATCAAACTTTTGCTTCCAAAAATCGTTATGTTGTTAAATACATGCTAACCAGCATATCAAACGATCAGATTTGAATAGAAGATTAATTTTATTCTTTATAATTTGGAGTTGAACCTTTATAAAAGAAATAAAAAAATACAGCGTAACGGGACACCATAGCAAAAAAAAAAAAAGATGAATTTTGACACTTTCTACTGGCTACTTTCTAGAAGCAGTTTTTAAAGTTTCAGGTACTGTTAGAAGAAAATAAGCAATTATCTTCATTTTGGTGCAAAAAGAATCATAATCGACAGCAGGAGCGCGTAAATATCGATCAGTGAAGCTCACAAAACCGCGGTATAGAAGTGCGTGGAATGTATCAATAATTGAATTAACTCTTTGAGAAAATTTTATTGAACTCTGGCTTGAAAATATATAACAATCAATAAAATTATTACTACTAAAGATGTATCTTTACAAATTACTTTTTTTGTTCTATTTTGGATCAACTTTGTCAGAATCCAAGGGGCCGCCCATTTTGCAATAAAAACCCTGAAACACCCCTGAGACCCTCTGGAACCTCAAGAAACCCCCAGAAATGCCTCTAAATACTTCCTGAAACCTCATGAAAACCCCCTCTGTATACCCATTGAAACCTCCTGAAACCTCCTGAGGCCCCTGAAACCCCCTGAAGGACTCCAAAATGCTCCTTAACCCCCTGAAACATACCTGAAACCTCATCAAGCATCCTGAAACCTAATGAAATGTCCATGATAGTCTCTGAAACCTTTCTGAAATCTTTATAGTCCCATAAAGAAACTCATTGAACACTTCTGAATCCCTTGAAACCCCTTTGAAACTTACAACCTGAGCCCTCTAAAACAGCAATGAAACCTTGTGAAACGCCCATGTGAGCTCCATTAAACCCTTCCATTGAAACCATCTTGAGCTCCCTAAAATAAGATTCCTTACTGTGGAGCGGACCTGGTGTGATGGTTAGAACACTTGACTATCACGCCGAGGACCTGGGATCGAATCTCACTCCCGACAAACTCGCAAAATGTGAGTTCTTCCTTCGGAAGGGAAGTAAAGCGTGAGTCCCGAGATGTGAACTAGCCTAGGGCTAAAAATCTCGTTAATACAGATAAAAAAAAAAAAAAAAAAAAAGATTCCTTACTATTGGCTGCTTAAGACATCCTTAGTTCACCCATTCACTCCATCCTGTCTTAGACCTTCCGGAGATTTCCTTTTGCAAAAGAGAAATCCGTATAATAGGACACCGTTCACACTTAAAATAAAGTACCGTATTCAGCTGTTCTATTTTCGGTAAAAGTTCAGATTACCGAATGTTCAGCACCATATTACCGAAGTTCGTCAAAAAATTACCGAACACTCGGTAAACTCTACTGAACCATCAGTAATGTTTACCGAACGTTCGGTAAAAACTAGCTGAACTTCGGTAAAACTGTGCTAAACTTCGGTAATTCGAACTTTTACCGAAAATAGAACAGCCGAACAAGTGACTTTAAAATAAGTAGAAGGAATCCGTGTAGTAGGAGTATAGACTGTGATAACCGTTACTTCTAGCCTACACTGAGGATACTGTTCGTACGTTTTCATAGTTTACATCTTATGAATCAGTTATTTTTATTTTTTTCATCATTTCATAGTTCTCGTATGCTTTTCATACATTGAAAAGCGAAATCCATAAGACTTGTCGTATGAAAAATCTCATAAGAAGCATCGTATGAAAATCATAAGATATGTTATGAAACACCATAGCTAAAAATCAACAAAATCTTTCATTGGCTTTTAACCACTTCAACTTCCGAAGCGTCGATGGGCGTATGAGTAAAGCACGCACTCGACAACCTTGACGTTCCTGGTTCGATTCCAGGTTGCGATTTTTTAAAATTTGTGCAAAATATTTCATAAAAATATGTATGATTGTCATGAGACATAGTTTCAGTTTTTATACGTTATCGGTATGATTTTCATACGTGAGTGTTATGAAATTAATGCAGTAACAGTATGAAAATAATAGTTGGCACTTTGAATCCAAAATCATAGTTCGTAACTATGATTTTCGCAAGAAATTCTTGTGGCAAAAAATCATAGTTGATTCGTATGATTTTCCGAGTTGCAGTATCCTCAGTGTATGATTCTTTGGATGCTGTCTTGCTTTCTCTTGGATATAATGAGGTAATTCTTCATTACACCAACGCACCTAACCTCAAAATGACTGACAAATCTCATGTCAATTTGACAGATGTAACATGTGCATGAAAAGGACAACAACAAGATCGATAAAGTAGAATATGTTATCCGTCTTTTTCGTGCATGTGTGTGATCTGTCAAAATGACCTGTGAATTGTCAAACATTTTCATGGCTAGCTTTGTTGGTGTAATGAAGAATGTAGACGTGTGCACCGCCGTGCCGCGCCGCCGTAGCCGACGATTTTTCCACGCCGCACAGTGGGACGAATTAAAAAAAAAATGGGACATTGGGTTTTGCGGCAAAACTATTGGTTATAGCCATTTGATGTCTTAGGAGGAGTTTCATGGTTTTTTAAGTACTTTTTAGAGGTGTAACATTTTTTAGATTAAGAGGGTAATACACCAAGATAATTTTTTTTTAATTAGTGGTCAAAATCGAATGACCTCTATGAAAACATTGTAGATTAAGCCATTTTGAGAAACTTTGTCGAAGACGGGACCATTCTATCTCCAAAACTTACAAAGTTATGAGCACCAATATAAGCATATAGTGTAACACTAGCTTAAAAAGTGTTTTTTCGACATAACTTTTTTGTTTCAACTTTATCGGGTTTACAATGTTCAGCAAAGTTGCAGATACTGTTAAAATGTATATCTTTTGTGAAGACTGCAAAGTTCTATCTCATCATTCAAAGGTAGTACGGTCATTTTTTTTTTACTTTTTTAGTACAAATTTCATAATCTTGCAACTTTAAGAGTAGCAGATATTAGCAGCTAAACTTTTGCACCACGCAAACAGTTACTCATACACTATCGAAGCACATAAGAAACATGACGGGATCGCGTGGTATTCTTAATATTTTTATGCAATTTAGTATCATAAATTTTACTTTATATTACTGATTTCAGTATGACAATGACCTACTTTTCCGTTCCAGTTCATTATGCAACTGAAATGAGTTGCATAATGAAAAATAATTGTATAATGTTCATAATGCAACTCGTTTGAGTTGCATTATGAATATTATGCAACCCCTTCGTATTTGTCCAACTCGGCAAGCCTCGTTGGATAAATGTACGACTCGTGCTGAAAAAATCAACTTTTTGCAACTCGTTACATAAATAACTATTTCAAATTGAAAAGAACCTCTTTAAATAGGGTTTTTCGGTGTCACTTTCTTGGTATATTTTTTTAATATGTTTGATGTTCTACAAAGTTGTAGAGACTTCAAAACTACATATTTTTGTGAAAGACAGTATTGCGCTCTCTTTAAAATTTAACATAGAATATAATTTATTGTGTATTTTCTATAATATAAATCTAATTTGATCGCAAAGGCTCTAAATTAAAGAAGAAGTGGTTTACTATTTTCTTCAAAAACATATATTTATAAAGCCTTTACAACTTTGCAAAGACACCAGTTCGATATAGTTGAATTAGAATAGAATACATGTAGGCGCTGTACAAAATGTAAGTGCAGCGTCCAATTGGAATCGCTCACGTAGTGCCCTAGTGGACAAAAGAGCTGTAAATTAGGTTAAGTGAGTAAGAATAAAAAAACAACTTTGCAGAACATCAAATATATAAAAAAAACCCAGATTAATCCACCTAGTGGTGATAGTGCCTTTCTCGTCGAACATGTACTCATGATCTTTCCTTGGTTGGGATACGACTGGGATGATTTTGCTTCAGAAT
Organism: Aedes albopictus; assembly: GCF_035046485.1. Taxonomy (NCBI): domain Eukaryota; kingdom Metazoa; phylum Arthropoda; class Insecta; order Diptera; family Culicidae; genus Aedes; species Aedes albopictus. The sequence goes on from NC_085137.1 coordinate 32,410,021, forward strand.
GTTGGCTTCAGCCTTTTGGGGGAATCGAAAACACTAGTTTATGATTTTTTCCGACGTTTCGATCTGTATGGGACCTTTTCAAGGGTTCAATCGGTCAAGGTTTCCTAGTCAAGATGGCCTTGCCTAACTTAAAAATGTCATACGGAAGTTTTGGTATTTATTGAGTCCGTTCGGTTTGAAACCCTCGTGATGTGGACAATCTCCTACCTATCGGGCGGTTTAGAATTCGGTCCCGGTTTTTGGAATCTTCTACTATTGTTTGTCTAGCTAGTTTCTGTGCTAGGGCCATCATTCCGAAGCATGATCTTTCTGTCGACGTAATGCGAACTGTTCCTGAATCATGAGAATACCTTATTTAGAAAAGCAATAATTTTAATAAAATTGGGAATTTATTAATTGAACATATTCCGACGTTACGTTAAACGTATAGACTGGGCTGAAAAATATCAGAATTTTCAGTTGACTGCTTGAGCACCTTCACTATCACTGAAGAACGATCAACATCAAGACGATAATTACAAGCTGAGAGAGAGGAGACAGCTGGCTTCGATTGCGTTCTACTTAATGTCAAGGAGGACCTGTCACAAACTGTCACCGCAAACCGAGCTGAAAATCGCACATTGATGGTGTGGGGTGGCCAAATATCCAAAAGATCTTATCAAAATTTTGCACCGTTTGTTGTATTTGAAAAAGATAAAATAATAATGCTCAGTTTCCCACGACCAGCGCAACGAATCCATTTATTTTCCATGCTCTGTCGCAACGAACTCAATATGCAATTAATTTTTTACCAATAATATTTTTTCAACCCATTGCGCGACGCTAAAAGTTGTAAAAATAAGTAAGAAGAAGACATGTAAACATCGTTGCTGTCAGTGAGCTGTCTCCTCTCTCTCAGATTACAAGCTAGGATATAACGTCTTTCACAATTACAGATGACTTTACGGCAGGCCTGCCCAACCTTTCGTGGCCGCGGGCCACAAGTGATACTCCACACCAGTCGACGGGCCAGACATTAAATTTCGACATCAAATTTCGAAAGCACGAATGCAACAGTGAAATTTTGTACATCCGATTACCCATTCTCACGGCAAATCACAACACTGACATCATTTGGGTTATAAAAATGTGAGCAAGAATTCTTGATTTTTTGCAAAAATCACGCTGAATACTTTTTTCTGAATTTTGCCGAACTGCAGGTTGCAGCAAACAATTTGCTGAAATTCAGCAAACTTTCCTGATTCGTTCAGTAAACTCTGCTGTTCAGCAGCAACGTTTTTCTGGAATTCAGTAAATTTTGCTGAAATTTTGCTTCAAATTTGGCTGTACCTTTCAAGTTTAAAATTTTTAAATTTATGTATTTAAATTTTTTAATCTTTGAAAATTTTTAACAAAACACTCTACCTATTTCGAGTTTATTTTTAATATTCAATTTTATTTAAATATAAAATATCTTCAAATATTTCAATCCTTGGGCCAAGTTTCATTCATCGATTCCGCGGGCCGTATGTTGGACAGCCCTGCTTTACGGTCTTCGACATAGTTTTTTCTTCACACTTTAGGCTATATTTTATTATCATAGGTAACAAAATTCATGTAAAATTTGACAAAAAATGCAAGCAAGCGAAATTGCCCATACTAAACCCAATAAAAAATTCCCAGTAGTTTTAGACGGAAAAGAGGATTGAAAAAACTTTCTCCGGGGTTAATGCGATTATTCTCATATAACGTTGACCTATCCTACTGTATATTTTGACACCTCAGTGATTTGATGAGATTGCTTTAGTACAGACAAACAGACATATCATTTGGAACATATTGCTATTATATTCATCGTTACGAAAAAATAATCGCCAAATGCTAATCAGGTTGCGTTTCACTGCGGCTTGATGTTGGTAGTGAGAGACGTCAAACGAGCAACAACGATTAATATTTGTTTGTAACCGTTGAAAACAAGGACGATGGAGAGTGTGATCAGTACGCTGATCGTGTATATATTTGTAAATAGTTTGAATGTTGTAAATAGTTGTAATTTGTAAATAGTATCTAGGATTAAGCTGACTTGAACTGAACAAAACACACATATGAACTTGTAACCCGTCACCACATTTAAACCCAACACTGTACACTGTACCCAAAGAAACTCATCCCATTGAATTGTTAAGTAACACCAAACACCTAAATAGCCAGTATAATATAGACACCCAAAGCGATCGGTAGCGTGTTCTATTCTTTATCCCGGCCTCGCGCAATAAACCCAAGTGCAGTGCAAACCCCATCAACCAAACTCTTTTCTCTATCCGAACCGTATCTGCGATAGTGGCCAAAGTTGGCAATAATCTTCCCGTCGGTCGATCATCACACGTGCGTGCGTGCGTGAATGCACTGTGAAGAGGTGGGAACTGGTACCGTCAAGCGTGCCGAAGGTGTGAATAGTGCCTAGAGTTTGTGCTATAAGGATCGGAGAAGCGATCCTAGTGGGGAAATCCAACGTTCCCGTGATTTGGTGCGCCGCTGTTGCTATAGCGGGCAAGAAAACCCTCCGGTGGCCGGCAATAGAGCTCCACGCTCGAACAGAGTGAGTAGAGTAAGACGTCAGTATGTATGTGGCCTTAGTTCAGTCAAGATTTTGTTTTCTTACACATATCGCTTGCATTGACTTTGTTCATTTTTGAAGTTCCTGTGAAGCACCCTAGGAAGCACCCAATGCTGGTTTTGCATCACTATCGGTAGCCTATATTGTGGTCTGAGCCTATTTTCTTGCTAATCGTTCCTCATGGTTAAAAAAAAAAGACCGAGGTTCGATGTGTTGCATGCATAGGTTTGGGTGTTTTTGGCATTTGGCCACTTCCGGCTGGACACCCTAGATCGGCCTGGAACACTATCGGTAGCCTTTATAAAGATCTTCGTTGTGGTCTGAGCCTATTTTCTGACTAATCGTTCATCACGTTATTTAAAAAGCCGCTGTTTAATGTGCCGCAGGCATGGGTTTTGATATCTACTACATTTGAACACTTCCAGCGGGACACCCGGAACCGGTTCCGGAACTCTATCGGTTGATCCAAATATGATCTGAAACTATTCTCTTTTATTAACCGTTTATCAGGTTGCCTGAAGAGCTTGCGATTTGATGCGTCGCATGTAAGGGGTTGGTTAACTTTTATACTTGGCTACTTCCGGCGTGACATCTGGAACCGGTTCAGTAACACTACCGGTTCCGATATGGTCTGAGAATATTTCCCTGCCCACTGTTCATCAGGCTATCGAAAAAGCCGCTGTTTGATGTATCGCATGCATGGGTTTGATTCACTTTCATATTTAGCCACTTCCGGCGGAACAACCAGAACCGGTTCCGGAATACTAACGGTTCATATATGGTCTGAGAATGTTTTCCTGCCTACTGTTTATCAGGTTATCGAAAAATCCGCTGTTTGATGTATCGCATGTATGGCTTTGGTTCACATTCATATTTGGCCTCATCCGGCGGATCACCCGGAACCAGTTCCGGAACACTACCGGTTCAGATATGGTCCGGGAATATTTTCCTGCCTACTGTTCATCAGGCTATCGAAAAAGCCGCTGTTTGATGTATCGCATGCATGGGTTTGGTTCACTTTCATATTTAGCCACTTCCGGCGGAACACCCAGAACCGGTTCCGGAACACTACCGGTTCAGATATGGTCTGAGAATGTTTTCCTGCCTACTGTTTATCAGGTTATCGAAAAATCCGCTGTTTGATGTGTCGCATGAAGTGTTTGGTTTTTTTCATATTTGGCCACTTCCGGCGGGTCACCCGGAACCGGTTCCGGAACACTACCGGTTCAGATATGGCCCGACACTATTTTTCTGTTTACCGTTCATCATGTTTTCGAAAGTGCCGTGGTTTGATGTGTCGCATGAATGGGTTTGTAGCATTTTCATATCTGGCCCCTTCCTGGGGTACCGATCCGGAACACCTAAATGGCCATAACTCCGGAACGGCTGGACCGATTCGAACCATTTTCAATAGGAAACAATGGGACCAGATTCCGCGTCGAATGAACCGTTGGTCATTAAAATCGGTTGAGGTTTACTGCCAAAAAGTGATGTGAGTTTTTTTGTACACGCACATACACACACATATACATACACACACACATACATACACACACACATACATACACACACACATACATACACACACACAGACATCACCTCAATTCGTCGAGCTGAGTTGATTGGTATATGTGACTCGACCCTCCGGGCCTTCTATCAAAAAGTCATTTTTGGAGTGAACATATAGCCTTTCCAGTACACTTAGTGTACGAGAAAGGCAAAAAATAATATTTTGCCACTTCCGGGTGGAACCCGGAACCGGTTCCGGAATACCACCGGTTGTCTCAAATATGGCCTAAAACTATTTTTTACTAACCATTCATCAGGTCGCCTAAGGAGCCGCGATTTAAAGTGTCGCATGCATGGGTTCGGTTCACTTTTATATTTGACCACATCTGGCGGGACCTCCGGAACCGGTTTTGGAACACCGGTAGTTTCTTATGTGATCTGAGACCATTTTCTTGCTAACCGTTCATCAGGTTATCGCAAAGGGCGCGATTTGACGTGTCGCTTGCATGGGTTTGTTTAATTTTTATATTTGTCCACTTCCGGCGGGACGCCCGGAACCGGTTCAGGAACACTACCGGTTCAGATATGATCTGAGACTGTTTTCCTGTTAACCGTTCATCAGGTTATTGAAAAAGCTGCGATTTGATGAGTCGCATGTATGGGTTTGGTTCACTTTTATATTTGGCCACTTCTGGTGGGACCTTCGGAACCGGTTCCGGAACATTACCGGTTCAGATATGGTCTGAGACTGTTTTCTTGCTTACCGTCCATCATATTATCGAAAATGCCGTGGTTTGATGTGTCGCATGCGTGGGTTTGTTGCATTTTCATATCTAGCCCCTTCCTGGGGTACCGATCCGGAACGCCTAAATGGCCATAATTCCGGAACGGCTGGACCGATCCGAACCATTTCAAATAGCAAACAATGGGACCAGATTCCGCGTCGAATGAACCGTCAGTCATTAAAATCGGTTTAGATTTACTGCCGAAAAGTGACGTGAGTTCGTTTGTACACATACACACACACATACACACACACATACACACACACAGACATCACCACAATTCGTCGAGCTGAGTTGATTGGTATATGCGACTCGAATCTCCGGGCCTCCTATCAAAAAGTCATTTTTGGAGTGAACATATAGCCTTTCCAGTACACTTAGTGTACGAGAAAGGCAAAAAGAAAAAAAATTACACTGAAACCCCCGTTTTAAAGCGATCCCGTTATGTTTCTTATGTACCTACATAATAAACATAACGGGATCGCGTGGTATTCTTGTAAAATTTTCAAATTGAAAACAACCACTTTAAAACGGGTTTTTCAGTGTAGCTTTTTTTTTCTTTTATTTTAATACCTATATGTATTTGATGTTCTGCAAAGTTGAAAAGGCTTCATAAATATATGTTTTTGAAGAAAAAAGTAAACGACTTATTCTTTAATTTAGAGCCTTTGCGATCAAATTAGATTTATATCATAGAAAATACACAATAAATTGTATTCTATGTTACCGGTAGTGTTCCGGAACCGGTTCCGGGTGTCCCACCGGAGGTGGCCAAATATAAAATTGAACCAAACCCATGCATGCGACACATCAAATCGCGTCTCTATAGATAACCTGATGAACGGTTAGCAATAAAATGGAATCAGACTATATTTAGGAAAACCAGGAGTATTTCGGAACCGGTTCCGCGTGTCCTGCCGGAACTGGTCAAATATAGATGGGAACCAAACCCATGCATGCGACACATTAAATAGCAGCTTTTTCGATAACCTGAAGAACGGTAAGCAGGAAAAAAGCTTTAGATCACAGCAGAGACTACCAGTAGTGGTCCGGAACCGGCTCCGGATGTCCCGCCGGAAGTGGTCAAATATAAAAGTCAACCAAACCCATGCATGCGACACATCAAATAGCGGCTTTTTCGATAACCTGATGAACGGTTAGCAATAAAATGGAATCAGACTGTATCTAGGAAAACCAGTAGTGTTCCGGAACCGGTTCCGTGTGTCCCGCCGGAAGTGGTCACATGTAGATAGGAAACAAACCCATGCATACGACACATTAAATAGCAGCTTTTTCGATAACCTGAAGAACGGTACGCAGGAAAATAGCTTTAGATCACAGCAGAGACTACCGGTAGTGTTCCGAAACCGGCTCTGGATGTCCCGCCAGATGTGGTCAAATATAAAAGTGAACCAAACCCTTGACCAAATCCATGCATGCGACACAACAAATAGCGGCTTTTTCGATAACCTGGTGAACAGTAAGCAGGAAAATAGCCTAAGATCACAGCAGAGACTACCGGTAGTGCTCTAGAACCAGTTCCGGATGTCCCGCCGGAAGTGGTCAAATGTAAACGTGAACCAAATCCATGCATGCAACACATCAAATCGCGGTTCTTTAGATAACCTGATGAACGGTTAGCAAGAAAATGATTTCAGACCATATTTGAGACAACCAGTAGTATTCCGGAACCGGTTCCGGGTGTCTTGCTGGAAGTGGTCAAATGCATATAGGAGCCAAACCCAATCATGCGACATATCAAACCACGGCTTTTTCGATAGCCTGATGAACAGTATACAAAAAAAGGTCTCACATCAATTTTCGACTTTTCAGAAAATCTGTTGAACAGTTAGCAAGAAACTAGTCTTGCTAATTCTCACAGGAAGTAGTAAAAGCAGTTAAAATAATCAATGCAAGCGATAAATATGTGTAAGAGAACAAAATCTGGACAAAATTGATGCAGGCTCATCAAATCACACCTTCTCATATTCCTGAGGTGTAAATATACAGTAGAATGGAGGTTGCATGAGAAAATTGAAATTTAATCGCTTCTCGAGCAAAGTTTTTCAATCCCCCCTTGCGTCTTAAATTGCTGCGCAAAATTTTGATCCGACTGATTGCTCCTCGCGCTCTGTGATATGGTTCTAATTTTGATTGGATTCAGTACGAAAAATTCCACTTGCTTCCATTTTATGGTCAAATTTTTTGAATCTAGTAACCAATGATAATAAAAAATAGCCTGAAGTGTGCAGGAAAAAGTTTATCGAAGACTGTAAAGTGATTTTTGGTTGTGAAATAAATTATATTTAAGCTTGTTATTATCGTTTTGGCATTGATGGGTCTCCAGTAATAGTAAAGGTGGTCACGCAGTCAACTAAGAGGTCTGATATTTTTTAGCTCTGCCTATAAATTGAACATAACACCGGGAATATGTGCCATCAGTAAGTTTCCCAACTCGATGATGGCTTGGATAAAATTCTTGCTTTTATAAATAAAATATTAACAGAATTCAGGATGCTTACGTCGACGGAAAGATCATGAGTACATATTCGACGAGAAGGGGACTATCACCACTACGTGGATTAATCCGGGTTTTTTTATTCTGCATATTAGATGTATATTTCTGGAATTTTTCTTTTATATCTTTTGTAACATTTTAATGTAATTTACTTTAGAGATTTCCTACAGCAACACTTTGAAGATCCTCACTTATTATATTTTAAGTACTAAGCGAGTTTTTTTGTAAACCATAACGAATTATAAAAAAAAATCTTGGCGGTGATCTAATTTGGTTCACAAACACATCCTCCTACATATTCTTTGTTCATCTCTAGGAAGATTTTTATGGCAATTTACGAATGACATTTTGAAGGCATACATATATTCCATGCAATTCCTATACAGGACCCTCTAGAAATTTCACCATAAATTCTTCTAAAAAAACTCCATGCTTGAGAAACTCCATCATGGATTGTTTCAGAAATTTCTCCGGGGATTCTTTCAGAAAACCATCCATGGATTCCTAACATTCTAACAGAGTTTTATTTTTACAAACTAAAAAGTCCAGAATTCTTTCTGAAACTTCTCCAAGGATTCTGAAAAAAATATTCGAATGTTCCTTCAGATTTTTTTTTTCAATTTTTATTATTGTGTTTTTTAATTTATGCTTATTCTACGCTTACCATCTGAAATATTTTTAGAGGTATTTTAAGTTCCTCCAGAAATTGTCCATAAACGCTCAAGTAACGTAATTTTCTTTTACATTTAACTGAATTTTTCGTCATATGAAACGTAATGATGCACAATTCACAAATTGTTTACGTCACATTGAGCTCAATTGTACAAGAATGACGTATAATTAAGTCTAAAGGCCTATAAATCTACGTCATTAAATTGCTTACGTTCTGTGCAATAAATTTGCGTTACCCCCCGTATTTCTGATTTTTTCGTAGTGTGCTCAAAATTCCTTGGAATTCTTTCAAATAATTTTCAGGAATTAGATAAACAATTTATTCAATAATTCCTCCATGGATTTCATCTAAAGCCTACTAAAGAATTCCATCTGAAATGTCAGTTAAGACTCCTTCAGTAGTTTACGGGTTTTTCATGAATGTAAGGTAAGATATTACCTCAAACATTTTTTCCATGACTTTCTTCCAAGGAATCCCTTGAAAAATATCGTCAGGGGTTACCGAAGAAATGCCTAGAAGGTTTCTTTTTGGATTGCCTCCGGCGGTTCCCCTAATGCATTATTGAAGGATGATTTGGAACAAACCCTGGAAGAACTACTGGGCATACTTCTGGATTCTTGAAAGAATTTTTTGCACAAAGTCAGCATGATATTAGTGGATACAACTCCCTAATACAATTTCCCTAGAAGAACTTGTGAAGAATTCATAAAGGAATTACAAAAAGAAAAATCCTGGAAAACTGGAGAATGCTGTGCAGTAATTCCAAGAAGAGATATTCTCGGGATATTCCTGGGGAAGCGTCAAGAAATAAAATCTAAGGTGTTTTTTAAAGGAACTCCTGAAAGAATCTTTGGAGGGATTTTTTAAGGGTTCACGGAAAAAATCTGAAAGAATCCATGAAGGAAGGTTTCTATAAACCTGTAGAGAAGTTTGTTATCCCACTCGTGGAGGAATATCTGAGGATGTTTCTCCTGGAGGAACTTCCAGAAAAATCTATTGAGATTTTTCTGGAGGAATTTCTGAAGAAACGCATGAAAGAGTCCTTCCGGAAAATTCCTGAAAAGAACCGTCACAGAACTCAAAAAAAATCTCAGATTTTACCATGACACTTGTCTAAAATGTGTTTAGAATAGAATATCCTAAGAAGAGACGTACGATGTGTGAATTTCTATCGAGAGGAATCCTTTATAAATTTCCTGAGAGTCCTCAGGGACTCTCTAAAATTTATAACATAATTCTTACAAGAATAGTTTTTATTGAAATCTCTGATTTACATACTTTACTATTGAACTCATAAGGGCCCATATAGCCGAGGCGGTAAACGCACGGGTATTCAGCATGACCATGCTGAGGGTGACGGGTTCGATTCCCGGTCGGTCCAGGATCTTTTCGTAAAGGAAATTTCCTTGACTTCCTTGGGCATAGAGTATCTTCGTGCCTGCCACACGATATACGCATGCAAAATGGTCATTGGCAGAGGAAGCTCTCAGTTAATAACTGTGGAAGTGCTCATAGAACACTAAGCTGAGAAGCAGGCTTTGTCCCAATGAGGACGTTACGCCAAGAAGAGAGAGAGAGACTATTGAACTCATGAGTCGCAAATTGAAACTTTGTTTAAATATAGATTCTTGTAAAAAAATCTTATTTAACAAATCTTACATTAGTAAGTATTTGCTTATTTACCGAATGATTTATATCTACCTACTACATGCATTGACTTTCCAAAATGAGTTACAATGATGGAAGTCGTTATGAGAAATGTAAATTCCTGTTCTCCAACAACTGCTTCAATAAATTTCTACTCTTCATCAAAACAATTAAGTACCATTTCCTGCATAGCTCAGTTCAAAAACAATGCCAATAAAGTGGAGCACGATGGAGCTATCCAGTAGTGCAGCTTAGCATCAATTTGCGCCATACTCTACATCCCATTCTAGAAATCCTCCTGATGGGAAAGGTATGAACACTCATTATTGAACTTTTGACGCGTCTGGTCCTAGATAAAGTCTATCGTCCATCCAGAGCCACGAGCCGAAGAAAAAGAGGATTAATTATAAGATATTATGCGAACGGGCCGCGGCCGGCTCCCAACTTCAAGATCGAATTGTTTGTTGGCCCGCGAACCAGTCAATTCCAGCAAGATTGAGCACGTAATTAATCTCCTGATGGAAGTTGGCAGCAGTTGGAGCCTTCTTTAAGGATAATGCCGACTGAACTCACTTGCTGGAATGGTGGAACAATGCTGCGCCACAATTACTGAACCGAATCGTTTAATGACCATCATCAACCCACCTATCAGCCAGCAGACTCTCCCGTCCATGCGAACGAAGGTCATTTCTCGTGTTTCTGTGTGGTTTATTTCTGTGGATTACGATGTCAGTTATTGTAACAATGTTTCAGACACATGAGTTGCATAATCGTACACCCTGATCTGACCACCCTCCAAACTTGGTAGAAGAGTGGCATTCCAGTTGCATTATCAGACGCTTGGACAGTGGCCAATGGACGAACAGTCAAACCGGGCCATTACGGCTTCCCCCAGAAAGCGTAAGCCCGTCCGAGTCGAGCAAGTAGGTACATCAAAATCAGACATCATAAATAATAAGTGAACGCCATATTTGCGACTAGTCAGTCCCATTCTAACCCGATTTGGTGACCACCACCTCCACGTACCGTTGGAATCACGAACGGTGTCCAAGCGACGCATCGTCCACCATCAGACAATTTAGGATTCATTCGGGCAGGTTATGGTGCCGTCGGTTTGGTCGCTAGCTGATCCGCTATGTCGCGTGTATTTTTTATGGATTCTTCTCTTGGGAGAAATACATCTATGCACCATTTAAATATAAGGTAGCATGAAGCCCAGGGAATGCTTAAAGAATTCCAAGTAGAGATTGCTTTTGGAATTTCTGCAGAGATTCCTTCAAGGATTGGCGAAGGGATTTCTTCAGGATTTTCCCTAGAGATTTCTTCAGAAATACCTCCGGGGGTTGCGCATGAACTCCCATAGGGATTTCTTCAAGAATTTACCCATGGATTCCCTCAGAAATTCCCCTCCAGCTATTCCTTATTCTGGAATTCCGCCAGAAATACATTTAGGAATTTCCCCAGGGATTCCTTCAGGACTTCCTCCATGGGTTCGTTCAGGAATTTCTCCAGAGTTTTCTTGTAGGAATTTCCCCGAGGGATTCTTTCAGGAATTCTCCCAGGGATTCTATCAGGAATTTCTCAACGAATTTCTCAAGGAATTCCTTCAGGAACTCCCCGAAGAATTACTTCAGGAATCCCTCGAGGGATTCCTTCAGGAATTTCTTGAGGGTTTCCTTCAGGGATTCCCCGAGGGATTCCTTCTGGAATTCCCCGAGGGATTCCTTCAGGAATTCCCCGAGGGATTCCTTCAGGAATTCCCCGAGGGATTCCTTCAGGAATTCCCCGAGGGATTCCTTCAGGAATTCCCCGATGGGATTCCTTTAGGAATGCCCCGAATGATTCATTCAGGAATTCCCCAAAGGATTCACTCTGGAATTTTCCGAGAGATTTCTTCAGGAATTCCCTGAGGGTTTCTTCAGAAATTTCCCGAGAGATTACTTCAGGAATTCCCAGAGGGATTCCTTCAGGAATTCCTCGTGAGATCCCTTCAGGAATTTCTTCAGGATTTCCCCGAGAGATTTCTTCAGAAATTCCTCGAGGGATTCCTTCAAGATTTACCCGAGGGGTTTCTTCAGGGATTCCTCGAGGGGTTCCTTCAGGGATTCCCCGAGGGATTCCTTCAGGAATTCCCCGAAAGATTCCTTCAGGAATGCCCCGAGAGATACCTTCAGGAATTCCCCGAGGGATTCCTTCAGAAATTCCTCGAGGGATTCCTTCAGGAATGCCTCGAGGGATTCCTTCAGGAATGCCCCGAATAATTCATTCAGGAATTCCCCAAAGGATTCACTCTGGAATTTTCCGAGAGATTCCTTCAGGAATTCCCTGAGGGTTTCTTCAGGAATTTCCCGAGAAATTGCTTCAGGAATTCCCAGAGGGATTCCTTCAGGAATTCCTCGTGAGATCCCTTCAGGAATTCCTTCAGGATTTTCCCGAGAGATTCCTTCAGAAATTCCTCGAGGGATTCTTTCAAGATTTACCCGAGGGGTTTCTTCAGGGATTCCTCGAGGGATTCCTTCAGGGATTCCCCGAGGGATTCCTTCAGGAATTCCCCGAAAGATTCCTTCAGGAATGCCCCGAGAGATACTTTCAGGAACTCCCCGAGGGATTCCTTCAGAAATTCCTCGAGGGATTCCTTCAGGAATGCCTCGAGGGATTCCTTCAGAAATGCCTCGAGGGATTCCTTCAGGAATGCCTCGAGGGATTCCTTCTGAAATTCCCCGAGGGATTCCTTCAGGAATTCCCCGAGGGATTCCTTCAGGAATGCCCCGAATGATTCATTCAGGAATTCCCCAAAGGATTCCCTCTGGAATTTTCCGAGAGATTCCTTCAGGAATTCCCTGAGGGTTTCTCCAGGAATTTCCCGAGAGATTGCTTCAGGAATTCCCAGAGGGATTCCTTCAGGAATTCCTCGAGGGATCCCATTAGGAATTCCTCGATGGATTCCTTCAGGAATTCCTCGTGAAATCCCTTCAGGAATTCCTCGAGGGATTCCTTCAGAATTTCCCCGAGAGATTCCTTCAGAAATTCCTCGAGGGATTCCTTCAAGATTTACCCGAGGGGTTTCTTCAGGGATTCCTCGAGGGATTCCTTCAGGAATTCTCCGAGAGATTGCTTCAGGAGTTCCCCGAGGGATTCCTGCAGGAAAGCCCCCAGGGATTCCTTCAGGATTCCTCCAAGATTCCTTCAGGAATTCCATCAGGGATTCCTCTAGAGATTCATCTAGGAATTAATTCAATTTTGAGATTGTCCAAGGGAGTGTAAAAGGATTTCTCTAGATGTGTCTGAAGGCTTTATTTCAAACATATCTTGTGTTACCAAAAGTCAAACAGTTTGTCTTCTTTGAGTGTTCTTTCATAACACTGCCGTTCCTATTTTTGCTCCCACATCACCCTTTCATTTGGAGAACTACAAACAATACTATATAAATATAGCGAACAATCCACCCTCTCCACTGTCCAATCAACCCCAGGGTCCGGATTCCTCCCACCCGGTCAGTGTGCGTTCAACAAACATGTCATCCAACCCACCTTACATACACACACTCATGCACTTACACACACACCTACAACGAATCCAGCGGTCATCGTTGTTTGCACTGACAGTGGAATTGATTTATAGTTTCCAGACATGCCATAGCAAAGCAAAGAGTGACCGATTCTCGCTTCAACCCAGACCACTACCGCCGCCGCCGTGAGATATGGCGAGGAACCTGGTGGCAGCAAGAAGCAAGGAGGAAGCCAGATGACGAAGCGATGGCAACAACTGGTCAGCCAGCCCGCGGCTTCCATCAACCGAATAAGGAATTATTTTCCCATAATTTACACGTGCAGCAACAGCAACCTACACACGGGGTCACCGCCTAGTCGACGAATTGTTTGGGACCCTTGCCCGGTGCGGTGCGGTGGGTGAAACAATTTCAGAGGATAAACCAGAGTGGCAGGTGGATCACGACCCGCTCGGCTAGCAAAATGATTGCGCTGGGCTAATTTGGGGCGTATTAGTTCTGGAAGATAAAGCCTGGTAAATTTACTGGAAAATGGTGAAAAATGGAAAATTTGGGTGCGTGACGTTTTAGCAAAAGGTAGGCAATGTTTCGTTTCGAAATGTTGGCAGCTGCGGAAGAATGTAACAATTGTGCGAATGAATACAGTAGCTGTATATTATCGGGAAATCCTTCGATCTACTGTATCATTTACATAAAACACCGAAAGTAAGTAATTGAAATCTTCACTTTACTATTACTTTAGAGCTTTTAGTAGAACTTGTTACTTCAGACTCTAGTTTAATTTAAAAACACTTCACTAATACTTTACTTTTGCAAAAGAAAATAAAAAATGAATAACTCTTTTAAAGAAAAACTAGAAAGGACGAGCAAATTCCTTTTAATTCTACTACTGTGCTTATCTTCGGACAGATAGGCCTATTTCGTCTGTGACTTACAGACTTACCCACTTTTACCCACACACGTACCTACACATACACTCCTAGTATAAATACCACAACGAATGCGAGGTTTTCTTCAGTCGAGCACTTGACACTGAAGAAGTCTGTAAGTCACAGACGAAATAGGCCTATCTGTCCGAAGATAAGCACAGTAGTAGAATTAAAAGGAATTTGCTCGTCCTTTCTAGTTTTTCTTTAAAAGAGTTATTCATTTTTTATTTTCTTTTGCAAAAGTAAAGTATTAGTGAAGTGTTTTTAAATTAAACTAGAGTCTGAAATTGAAATCTATCTGAACGTATAAAACAGGATCGTGCGCAGGATAATTTCATTTTGAATTTAAATTTAATGAGTTTTCAACATTTTCTCTTATTATCGTCATTGATGGCCACTTAGTGCCAACCGATCAGAAATGGCCTCACGTACGTTGTTCAAACACAGAGAACAGACGTCTATCTTAGCTTTCTGCCTTGTGTAAAACTTTGTAACGGTCATACCATTCCTTGAGAAATTTCTTAGATGAATTCCTGGAGCAAACCCTTGAAGAATTTCTGGAAAAGTCTCCAGCGTAACTCGTGGAGGAATTGCTAGAGAAATTTTTGAAAAAAATCCCTTGAGAAATTTCAGGAGTATTTTCTGGAAGAACCCCTGGAATGAATTTCTGGAGGATCCCCTGGTGGAACCTCTGGGAATATCCCTGGAGAAATTCGTGAAGAAACCCCTGGAAGAATCCCTGAAGCAATTCCTGGAGGAGTTTCTGGAGAAATTCCTGGAGGAATGTCTGGAGGAATCCCTGAAAAATTCCTGAGAGTATTCCTGGAGAATTTCCCGGAAGAATCTCAGAAGAAATCCCTAGAGGATTTCCTGGAGAAATTCCTAGACGAATTGCTGACATAATTTCCAAAGGATGTCAAGAGCAATTCCTGGAGAAATTCTTGGAGGAATTCCGGAAGAAATTCCTGGAACATTTCCTGGAGGAATCCCTGGATAAAATCCTGGAGTAATGAATGAAGGAATGCCTAAAGGTATTTCTGTAAGAATCGCTGGAGGAATCTCTAGAGGAATTCTTGATAGAATTTCTGGAACCTCCAGATGAATTCATGGAGATTTCTGTTTTATTTTCTGTAATTATTCTATTTCTGAAAAAAAAATCCCTTGAGAAATTCCTGAAGGAATTTGTAGCGGAATTTCTGGAGAAATCCTCAAAGGAATTCTTGAAGGAATCCCTGGGGGAATTCTTGAAGAATTTTGTGAAGAAATCCCTGGAGGAATTCCTGCAGGAATACCTGAAGGAATCCCTGAAAAATTTCCGAAGGTATTCCTGGAGAATTTCCTGGAAGAATTTCTGAAGAAATCCCTAGAGAATTTCCTGGAAGAATCCTTAGAGGCAGGCTTGTCCGCACTGAGCGCATGAAAATTCTGCTCTTTGGATTTACACCATAAAGCAAATCATCTATATAGGTATATAAAAATGCAGTGGCATACGTGGGACCGCGCATAACTTGCGAACGGATGGTCCGATTTGGGTCGTCTAAGTTTTGTTCTGTTACTTTTCACCCAAGGAAGGTTTATGAGGCCAAAAACATGGTAAAACTGAGAGTTTTTGAAAATCGGGTTTTCATACACTTTGAACGGGGACTTGGGCGTTTGGCTAGGGACTTGAATCGTCAAAAAAACGCAGTAGGCAAGACAAAGTTTGCCGGGACATCTAGTAAATTA
This sequence comes from Aedes albopictus, assembly GCF_035046485.1. NCBI lineage: Eukaryota > Metazoa > Arthropoda > Insecta > Diptera > Culicidae > Aedes > Aedes albopictus. The sequence goes on from NC_085137.1 coordinate 32,425,911, forward strand.
TACATCTTTTTATCTTATCAGATAGAAGGATATTGAATTATTGTAAATGTCATTTCGAACTGTCAAAAAACCGCACCGCAACGCCGCACGGGCCGTTCAAAGTAAAATTCACTAGAGTGTTTTCACCCGGGTGAAAATCTCTTTGCGCGGAGCGTGTGGCTCTGCGGTGCGTTTTTTTGATGATGGTGTAAATCCAAAGAGCAGAATTTTCATGCGCTCAGTGCGGACAAGCCTGCTTAGAAGAACTGCTGGAGAATTTCCTGTAGGAATCCCTGGAAAAATCCCTGGAGAAATTCATGGAGAAATCTCTGGAGGAATTCCTGAAGCAATACCTGATGGAATCTCAGGAAAAAATCCTGGAGAAATGCCTAAAGGAATTCCTGACATATATTTTTTAAGGATGTCCAGGAGCAATTCCTAAAGCAATTTCTGAAGAAATTCCTGGGGTAATTCCTGGAGGAGTTCCTGGAAAAAATCCTGGATAAAATCCTGGAGGTATGCCTGTGGGAATTGCTGGATGGGATGTGGGACCAATGATGGATTTCCTGGAGGAAGCACTACAGGAGTTCTTGAAAAAATACTGGACAAATTTCTGCGAGATTTCTATTTCTATTTTATTATTTATCTATTTCTGAAAAAAGCTCCATGAGAAAATCCTGGAGGAATTCCTAGTGGAATTTATGGAACAATTCCTGGAGAAATCCTCGAAGGAATCCCTGAAAGAATCCGGGGGGGGGGGGGAATCCTTGAAGACATTTGTAAAGAAGTCGCTGGAGGAATCTTGATAGATATTCCTGGAGAAATACCCGGAGGAATTCTTGAAAGAATTTCTGAAGAAATCCCAAGAGGATTTGCTGGAAGAATCCTTAGAGGAACTGCTGGAAGATTTCCTGGAGAAATCTTCGATGGATTTCCTGGAGGAATCCCTGGAGAAATTCGTGGAGAAATCCCTGAAAAGTTCCTGAGGATACTCCTGAAGAGTTTCCTGGAAGAATATCTGAAAAAATCCTCAGTAGATTTCCTGGAGAAATTGTTGACATAATTTCTGAAGAACGTCCAGAAGCGATTCCTTATCAACTCCTAGAGAAATTTCTAGAAGAATTCCTGAAGAAATTCTTGGAGTTTTTCCTGCAGGAATTCCTGGAGGAGTTCCTTGAGAAATTTCTGGATAAAATCTTAGAGGAATTCCTGGAGGTTTTCCTTTGGAAATATCTGGAAGAATCCTTGAAGAAATTTCTGAAGGAATATCTGGATGAATTTTTGCAACAATTTTCGGATGAATTTCTGGGGAATCAATAGAGGAGCTCTGGAAGAAATTTCTAAAGGAGGAGTTCCTAAAAAAATTCCAAGACACGAGAACTCCTGAAGGAATTTAAAAAAGTGTTGTTGGGGGAATTTTCGGAGGATTTTTTAAAACTTTCCCTGGAGTTGTTCCTGAAAGAAACACAGAAGATATTCCCGGATGAATCCCTGGAGAAATTTTTGAAGGTTGATCTTGAGGAATTCCGGAAGCAATCCCATGAGGAGTTCCTTAGGAAATCCCAGGAAAGCTTTCTTAGCAAATTACTGGAAAAAATTCTGTAGGAAAACAATTTGAAGGAATCCATGTCTGCAATAATTTTTATACGAGTTATTGTTGGAATCTTTGGATGGACTCCTAAAATAATGTTTTGCACAATGTTTTAGGGAACTCCTGGATTAATTTTAAGCAAATCTCTGGTTAAATTTCTTGATAGGGTTTCTGGATATTAATGCTGAAATACTTGGAATTATTCCAGATTGAATTATTGGATCATTCTCTTGTGGAATTCTTGAGAAAATATATGGAGAAATCCCTGAAGAAATCTGATGGAACACTGGCAGAAAAAAAAATTGTTGACATTACTTTGAGAATCCCTGGAGAAATTCCTGAAGAAATTGTTCAAAAATGCACTAGAAAAATCACTGGAGGAACTTCTAAAGATATCCCAGGAGAAATTCCGGGGGAATGTCTGGTGAAACCCACAGAGGAATTCTTGAAAAATTCTCCGGAGCAATCCATGCTATAATCATTGAAGAAAGCTATAAAAAAAATTCCTAGAGGAGTTTTTTCGATGCATCCTTGCAGAAGTATCTGTAAAAAAATCTGAAAGAATCGTGGGAGGAATTCTTGAAGCATTTCTTGGGACAAACCCTAAAAAAACTATCTGAACCCTGCAAGATGTCCATGGAAGAATTCACAGTGGAGAAACACCTGGAGAAGCCCCTTGAGGAATATCTGAAAGAATCCCTGGAGAGGTTCCTGAATAAATGCCTAACGGAATTTCTGGAGAAAGAATTCGTAACGAAATCCCAGGTATTTTACTCTTAGCATGACGTTTGTTTGAATTGAATACTAGTGAAAATTCGAGTAGCGGTAGCGCATAACTGCACTCTATAGCAGCATATGTTCTACAAAGTCCTTTTGTTCCCTACCGTAACCGGCTCCGGCATATCTGGAGCATGCTGTTTTTGTATTCCATGAATAAACATCATAAAATTTAGCCATTCAACCAAGCTTATTTTTTGGTAAAGTTATATGACAAGATTGAAGTGGTTCCCTTGGAGAAATCCTTGACGAAATTTCCTGGTTTGATCATTGGTTTGATCCTGGTTTGATCATTGTAGATAAAAACCCTAATTATTAGAATAGTTGATTTTTTTTAAATATTTTTTTTTCTGTAACTCTGAATTATTGATAATCTTTGAGTTGCCTTGAATTTTAAAAATTTGGTGGCCAGCGGGGGGACACACGCCCCCCCCCCCCTGCTCCCCTCTGGCTACGTCCATGCAAATTGACCGGACTTTGTGAAAATCGTGCCCCGGCTGTTGAGCTCAGCCCGTAGCATTACACCTTGTCGCAGTCCCTGGCGAATGAGCTGGACAGTTCACGCAAAACCCTTACGCAGTTTTGCACACCGTGAATGGGGCAGTTTACCTCATTTCTTTCTCCGGCGTGCTCCGGTAGCTGTTTGGTTTCCCAGATCCTGACTGTCAACCGGTGGGCTCATATTGATAAGTTCAAACTTAGTTAGCTTTCAAGTATCATTTTACGATCATTACGATCAAGCTAACCGGAAGTCCTGTTCGTAAATTTGGATCCCGGCTGCATGGAATATTGATCATGTCTGACATTCGTAAAATATTTGATTACAGTTATGTACGCTTGATGAACGAAAACTGTTATCTAATCTAGTTTATTTTCGCTTAAGCGAGAACTCTCAAATTCTTTTTTCCATCAACCAATGCGGTGCAACAAATCTGGTTAGTAATGACTGGACGACCAGTAGACTGGAAGCCTGGAATCGCGAAAATCAAAACTATCCCACTAGAAACTATATAGCAAAAACATCCTCTTAGCATAACAAAGCTAGAACGCCACCGCCACGCTGCTGCATCCACCGTCGTCATCTGCTGTAAAAACTATGCAAACCAAAGGATGAACAAACAGAAGAATTCCATCCAGTAACCAAGCATGCATGTACTTATGCAGCGCTAGATGCAAAAAAAAAAAGAAATCCTCAAACCACTTCAGCATCGCTCCCAGGATAGGACGAACACAAGAACGAAAGAAAGCACCGCCGAAAGAGTGGCAAAACTGTCGTAAATTCCTCTTATCACATGAGCAGTTAATTTTTATGGATTTGGGTCAAAACTATTGATGGCTTTTGAAGGGTCCCCGTGGCTGCGCTGTGTGGAAATAGGAGACGCTCTGTTTCAGAGGCTGAAATTTTGAAATAGTTACATACATCATCCGGCGAGCCAAGAATGTGGTGCGCGAGGACTGCGCTGCGCTGCAGTGAGGAAGATGCATCTCTATGCATCATGGTCTATGCTTCGCGGCGGGCTGCTGTCCGACGAGATATGATAGAACTCCTCCATAATGGATGGATGGATCGGGATGGAAGCAGCTCAGATACCGTAGTGCACTTTGAATAGAATTTTGATCAGGCAGCGAGCGTTCATACAATGTTTAGGTAGGTTGCATATGGGAAGCAGATGCCCATCCGAGGAATTACTGCCGGGTCAGCTATTTTGTGAGGGAATGCTTTGTGGCTATTGTGTAATAAAATTCATTAGGGCATATGGAGCACCGTTGAAGTGGAATTGAGCTGTTGAAAAATGAATGAACATTGCCGAACGCCTGCGACGAGTGAAACCGGGAATTAAGTTGTCTTTCGTGGTTGCAAACAATCACCGCGACCAGCCCACGAAACGCGCGAATCACCGCCTGCAGTATTTATTCAACAATGCTGAAAACCAACATAAAACTGCATGATTCATATTTTTAATCCCTCGGCAACATGGGAGATGCTCTGCCGAAAATTTATCGAGAAAGTAATAAATTCGCATTGTTGGCTGATGAAAGGGGAGCGAAATGGTGAAACAACAAAAGTTTCAGAACAAATCGGCCGAAAAAAAAGTCATGAAAGAGGCTTACTTCTTATCAGTGGGCGGAATCTGTGTGCCTGCGTACACACATAATATCGAGTTCGGCCCTGGAAGTAGTGTGCATTGCAAACAAAACATAAAAGGAACAATGTTTTGAGTTGTTAAATCACTTATATTCCGATACGTTACGTATTTTCCATGGGCGTGTCCATCGCACGCTCACCAAAAATTCATCCAATTTGTTTCAGAATACAATCCTGTGCTTAACCCTCGAGCGATCGCTCTGTTGTATTTTGTACAACGCGTTGAAAAAATCTCGCTTTTTGAATTCAGGGGATTTTTTTTATTACCGAACAGGTTTGGGCCGAAGGGTCTCCGATTTCAATGAAAATTTCACCAGAGCTAGAGGTCGTGGATATATGATCAAATTTGGAATTCAAAAAAATCATAGTGGACTATTTTCCCGAAAAACGCTAGATGAAATTTCACAATTTTCCCAAATTTTTCAAAATACCCCAAACTTCAAAAAATCATATCTCAAAAACTATGCATCGTAGAACAAACTTTATTTAGTGAAATCGACGCCAAATTACCTCAGCAATCCGATAAAAATACACTGAGAAAAAAGTTTCTCAGAAAATTTTTCACCATAGAGAAAAAACGTCTAAAAATGCTGCTAAAAGTACCGTCTGTATCATAGATTATTTTGAACAAAATTTTTCCTAGCGCAAAAATTAATGTTCTTCATTTCGTTCTTTGACGCCAAAATGGAATCTCTTACCGTTTTAGAGATATAGCCAAAAAACCAACGGCCAGTCGCTATATTTTCATAGGAAGCCATCAACAAAAGCGGCCGTTCACTTGTTGCAACATATTTGCTTTGCGGCGAGCAAATGACATACGCTAATTGTAACGTAATTTTGACACTAGCGTGAATCGGAGTGCACTGACTGCACATATATGGCACTTTAGTGCCTTTTAAATGCAACAACTTATCAAATTTTGAAATTAATGGATTTGTAACTAGAAAGCGTTGCAAATAACAAGTTTACAACGAGCAAACGCATATTTCAACGTATTTTTTTTCAATCAAAGCAATCATATGCCGTTAGAGATGAGTAGATATCAGGTAACTATAACGTCTCTTTACACATGTAAAGCTTTGTTTTGTTTTAAAAGAGTTTTTGTTGCTTAAATGATCATTGGTATGTAGATTCTTCTATACACCATAAAGAGACATTTTCCACTCAATAATATTTAATAAATAGCATGGTCTGTGCATAATGTGTTTGTATAATGTGTTTTAGAAAAAAACACTAATTTAAAACTTAACGGAACTTTAAAAGATATATACCATGGATGAGAGGAACAAACATGTACTCTCTGGAGCGGATCTGGTGTGATGGTTACAGCTCGTGACTGTCACGCCGAGGACCTGGGATCGAATCCCACTCCCGACATACGAAGGGAAGTAAAGTGTGGGTCCCGAGATGAACTAGCCTATGGCTAAAAATCTCGTTAATTCAGATAATAAAATAAACATGTACTAATTAGTACGGACAGCAAATTAAATTTTACCATGCATACAACTTCTTAACGCGCTAATAAAACATTGTTGCTTCAAACCAAGCTTTTCCTGTTCTAAGAAGCGACACAATTCCAACAGTGATGATAATAATATTCAGCAATGGTTAGCAAAGATTAATACCGAGCTCTGTATAGAGCTACTGAGTTAACAACAGTTGAGACAGCACGATACGCTGGAGGATCGATCATTACCGTTAAAGTAAGTTTTGACATTGATTAATAGAAAAAACACTGAAATGTAAGATCAATCAATTCATCACTTTTTTCTAACTAACAATTTGTTGTCAAAAAGACTTAATCAGTTTTCAGAACGAGCATGACAAACCCATACTACTACCCATAATGCATGGTGCACGGTTCGAATGATTAAAATATTGTCTAAAATTGTTTAATGCTCTAAGATGTCAAGTAAATGTTTAATTTCAAGAAATCCTCTAACGTCCTCATTTTCATTCACAGCCTGTGTATTGACGAAGCTTCATGGGTCAATATTGGATCCTTAACTATCTATATTTTTTGAAAATTTCTAGAATGCTTTCGTTATTTCTGAATGAAGCAAAAGAATTATAATCAAAAAATACTACACAGCTATGCATTTTTGTTACTTACACAGTTAAAAATGTTATATCATTTAACCTGTAACAAAAGGACCTCGTCGCATCGCACACATTTTTCCATCAGTTTATAAATTTACAGCTTGCTCTCAGTATGAAGCTTGCGTTCAACATTCCATACAAGAAATTGTTTGATGCAAAATAAAGTTAAATAAGATAGAAATTCGTATGCAATTTTTTTTTCGTTAGGTATAATTTCAAATATTTTGCTGAGTAGTAACCATTCTCCGTTAATAGTTTTCTTTGTTTTCATTGTTTTCTTAAATTGAAATGGAAAACATATAGGGCATGAGTGCTATAAGTAATTTTACGCTCACCGGTGGCATTGGCTCGTTGTTAACTTGTTATTTGAAACATATTTTAGTTAGAAACCCGATCATTGCAAAACATGACTATTTAATGCATTTAAAAAGCACTCAAGTGCTATATATGTGCTGTCAGTGCACTCCGATGCACGTTAGTGTCAAAATTACGTTACAATTAGCGTATGTCATTTGCTCGTTGCAAAGCAAACATGTTGCAACAGGTGAACGGCCGCTGTTGTACATGGCTTCCTATGAAAATATAGCGACTGGCCGTTGGTTTTTTTGGCTATATCTCTAAAACGGTAAGAGATTCCATTTTGGCGTCAAAGAACGAAATGAAGAACATTAATTTTTGCGCTAGGAAAAATTTTGTTCAAAATAATCTATGATACAGACGGTACTTTTATCAGCATTTCTAGACGTTTTTTCTCTATGGTGAAAAATTTTCTGAGAAACTTTTTTCTCAATGTATTTTTATCGGATTGCTGAGGTAATTTGGCGTCGATTTCACTAAATAAAGTTTGTTCTACGATGCATAGTTTTTGAGATACGATTTTTTGAAGTTTGGGATGTTTTACAAATTTTTGAAAAATCGTGAAATTTCATCTAGTGATTCCCGGAAAAATAGTCGACCATGATTTTTTTGAATTCCATGTATGGTCATATATCCACGACCTCTAGCTCTGGTCAAATTTTCATTGAAATCGGAGACCCTTCGGCCCAAAGTGTTCGATAATAAAAAAAAATCCCCTTCATCATTAGCGTGGTGCTGGCAGTGGTGGCCAACCACGCGAGTTACGCAAGGTTAAATGCCCTAGATCTTTTCGGACGACTGGAATTCATGCGACCAGGGAGCACTCTATGTCCTCCCCGATCGATAGCCACCATACCAGTTATGACGTAGAGCGCATCGTGTGATCCTATAAACACAGACTATAAGTACTTTCCACTGATTGACAAAACACAGCCACAGCTTACAGAACTCCGTCCGAACCTAAGACAGACCTTACCTACGCCAAGGGACTTTGTTATTCCCGCAAGTTCCTAATCGGTGACCCTCTCCTAATCGCACGCCCCAGTCCCCAGCTGTTCTACGAAAGGAGACCAATGACCAGGATCATGACGCGGAAATAGCCCCTCGATGATCCCCTCCAATATCTCTGGAGACTGCTCTGTAAGAGCCATAACACCTCTTGTCTTGGCCATCACTATCTTGTAGGTATCATCCAACGGATTTACCCTGGCACTCTAACAGGGACCCTCAAAGCAGGCTTTGGTGCTTGCCCTTTTCTCGATCTTCAGCGCGACTTTAGCAGCGGCAAACACCACCCGTCATTCATTGCGCTCGACGTCAGGACGTATTGTGACGCCAACATCAACGCACGGTTCCGGCGACCGCTACGGGATTGAAGCAATTGGATATCACCTCAGTATACGCGCAGAATCTCAAACCAGCGTTACCAGCCGAGGGTGAGCTCGATGTGGTCCCTCTAGAGGACTGCTGGAGTACAGTGAAAGCAACGGCGCAGCCGAGAGCACCATCGCAGAGTACGTGGAAAGGAGTCGACGGAAAGAATGGCTCGACGAGGATTGAATTAGGATTTGTAACTTATGGCGGTTAGACCACAGCTATCGTTGACTTGAGGAGAGGGTCACAGAAGGTGACCCTTCCCAGCGGCTAACGAGACTTTGTATTTACCCTCAATCCCAGGGTCGGCACGCTTATCCTCCTTACTATTTCGCGGATTCAGGAAAACACTTGAGCTGCCTTTTTCACACTCCTGATTATTTATCTCACTACAGTGCACCTCCTCTCTATCTTTCCCTAGCTCTCTACCTTCACTCTACTTCCATCCAATTTCTTAATGCTAATCTGGCCTTCTTTTTCTTCCTTCTTCCTGGCCCCTTTCTCCTGCCGCCATCATCTGCCGATAATTTCCTTCCTCGTCCTTCTTCTTTCCGTTCGATGCGAACTTTGTCGCCCAATCGAATCGGGGTATCTGCGACCACTGGAGAACAGCTTTCTGGGTGGTCCTCGGCTTGGTGTAGCGAATGGCCGGATCATCATCTGCCCAAGCTTTCGCCGGATGTAGCCACGGCGGAAAGTGACTCATTTTGGGGTTAGGGTTCACCTTTTTGGTGGTGGTAAAACCACGGTATAACTATGGGGTTCTGTGTGAGGGTGGGTGGGCGGTGTATTCCAGGTATTATATAGTTAATGAAATCATCCAGATTCTAGATTACCTGTGTCCTTGGAATCCACTACACACACAATAGGCACACACTGGACATTTCACTACGGACTTCACTAGTGTCGATCACTAGGGCCGTTTCTTTGGTTAATTAAGGATCTCCTAGATCCTAATGGCCTCCTCTCGCTACCACCATCTACGGCCATGTTTCAGGTAAGGCAGAGTCATCTGGTGGCTAGCCTGGTGGCTAATGTTGACGGATGATGGTGGCTGCTATTTATGGCTGCGTTCTTTTCGAGTGACTAGTAAACACAAACAGTGGAAACAAACAACACACACACTTTCCTGAATTTTGTATACACAAACAGACGAAAACTACACTAGACCGCGACAAACTCTCAATAACCTGCTGAAGGTGTACTACGAACCGTTTCAGATTTTGGAGGAGAAGAACGCAGCTCGGGTGGTAATGCTGACGCATGGAACCCAACAGAACGTGAAACCACAGACAAACAGACGTAACACCTAGAACCATTTTCGTGAAAATCCATCGCTCAGCTCACACTCATAACCTGGTGGAAATGTTTCACGATACACTGAGTTGTGCAATATCGTCAACAGAAGGCGCTAGTATGAAATGTCAAACGCAAAGAAAAGCGAAGAGCGCCTCTGGTTGTGAAAGCTACAACTATGAAGATTCAAAATTATCGTTAAAAGAGTGGTCGATGGAAATTTCGCAAGTGTTACGTCTGTTTGTCTGTGAATGGAACACTAAGTAGTAGTAGTGATAGTAGTAAGTTAAGTTTTGATTGTTTTCTTTGTAGCTTTACAAAATTTTACTTCATAAATGCTAAGTAACTGTTTCGATCACAAATGCTGGTTATGTCTATTGTTCAACTCTTTCTTCTACATTTGTATGAATCTTTTGTACCGCAGTTCCATATGGAACCCATGTTTGGCACGATTTCAGGAGGTTTCGGAAAGGTTTTAGGGGGCATCCCAGGCTCTAAAGTGAGCTTAACGAAGATTTCAGGGAGATTCAGCGGCGTTTCAAGGCATTGCAATGCATTTCAGGTTGTTTCAGGGCTTTTCAGTTTTTGAGGTGGTTAAGGGAACTTATGAGACGTTTTAATGCGTTTCAGTGTGTTAGGCGCCCGAAGAGGGTTCAGAAGAGGTCTTAAGCCGTTTTATGGGCGTTTCAGGTGTCTTCAGAAAGGCTTCAAGACGTTTCAGATTGTTTATACTTATAGATTCAAATACCTGAGAGCATAAACTTCATACGAACACACAAGCTATAAATGTACATCCGATGACTTATGTTCAAGAAAGTGTTTAGGGAACCTTAAATAGCCCCAACACAATCCTAACCTAACCTAACCTAAAAAAGAAACGGGGCTGTACAGAAACCACTCAGATGAATCTTTGGCCATCTTAGCAAAAAAACCTCACCCCTCCCCCGTCGCAGACTTTTGTCCAAACATAAATTTGAAAATGTGTATGAAGCGTAGACTTTGACCAGATCCCCCTTCCTTTTAGAAGTCTACGTAGTTTATGAACCGCCCCAAAGCTTTAATGAAACTAACATTAAAATAAATATATAAATCCAAATAGTATATCATTTAGCACACCGTCGTTGGGGGGTGAGAATGGGTCAAAAATGCGTACTTCCCCATTCATTGTTCAACAACTTTTCCTTCTTTGCATGAAAAAGTCCATTTATCACAGAATGTGATCTTTAGTAATGCATACACAAATCACGAAAAAATATTTGGAGTTCGTCAAATTTACTTAAAACTACAAGTATATGAAAACTGACCCATTCTCACCCTTTCGAGGGGGTGTGAATGGGTCAAGGAAACCAGACCCATTTGGAGGATTGGTTCTGCATTGACAAGGTTAATACTACTTACCAATAATATATTGATATAATTGGTATGATATGATTGGTAATATATGATGGATAAGCATTTGAGATTCTTAAAAGTATCAATCCACCTTAAAGTACGATGTTTCATTGAGCTTTAAAAGTGGCACTTTAAAAACGGTCTTATTTTCAAGCCTTTTTCGACGATTTATCAAAAAATAATCAATTAATTTTTTGACAGTAACTGCTGGCAACTACAAGGATGACACCATAAAATTTTCGATTCGATATTCGCAACATTTGATGAGATATTTCAGAAAATGTTTTGACCCAATTTCACCCCTCTGACCCATTGTTACCCCAACGACGGTATGTAAAACCGTAAAATCTACAGATGTTAATTTAAACATATGAAGTGGTGGTTGCACGCACATAATCTATTCTAAGGTACATATCTAGCAATGCCATTTCTCAGATTCGCATTCATCCATGGTGCACATTAGTCCTCTGAGAATTACTTCTATGATCATTGATCAGCCAGTTAACTGGGACACACGTTCTCTATTTGATAGACTCCAAATCGTACAGTTACTAAAAAGACATTTATTAATTCCTGTCCAACAGTTGCCTGCAGCTCGGACAACCCATTGCCAGTAACGTCAATCAACGTACCACTTGTCCCAATCGGATTAGTTTTGGTTCTGGCTGCAGGCAGTCCGAAGAACTTTATAGCATCGCAACTAGTTTGCATCCAATTGCTCGGATAGTGCATTGCATAGCCAATCAGAGTGGATGGGAATCGGCGCGTTGGCAACTGGGCGACTGCTGGGCTGCTTGCTGGTGTCCGTCAGACAGCGCAGACAAATTGATTATGATTGACAGACGAGCCGCTGTGGAGCCTCCACCACGGCTCTAGCAATGCCTCTACTGGTCACATCATTGATTGCGAATCGCATGGAGGTGATTCCCAATCCACATCCATGCCGCTGTAGGGGATGGTGGGGTTAAATAGCCGTCTTCCGAAATATGATGAGTTGATAATCAACTCCTAACACATACGCAGCCCTTGATGCAGACAGTACAAGAAAGCATATTGGAAACAATTTGGGGTTAAGCCTAGGATTATTTTTTGTCAAAATTGATGCTTGCAGCATATCAAGCATACGTAACGTATCATGCAAGCATGACGCAAGCGCCAAAGCAGCTAGGATTTCTGCGTTGTGATTCTTTGGTATGCCTTGAGTTCAACTCATCGTATTTGTAAACCTCAAAAAAATCTTCAAACTACAGGGCAGGATGGTATGCGGAGACAAACGCTCCGAGTTATATGACATATGTGTAATGTGTATACATTTTTTCTGTATCAGCCATTTTACTGCTTTTGTGCAGATTCCCCCTACAGGACTTATCAAGCACGTCAATTATCATCTGTTTGAGAAAGTGATTTGTAGAACTAGAGCAATTAGAATTCAGCTCAGACTGAAAAGCGGCCCGGACCTGGAAAAGTAATACCTTGTTCAATCGGGGTACCCTTCGGTTGATCAACCAACTGTTGGTTGTTACTCCCACGTGCCAAATGTGAAAGGCAACCTGACCAGATCGGCAGCAGTCCGTGGAGTGAAGATTTCCGCAGAAGGAAGGCGCCACGTCAATCGCAAATGGATGCGCGCAAATTTATGCAATTGTTTCGATTAAACGTTTCGAAATTGATTGATGGAAAATCGTTTGAATCGGCGGTGCGGAGCAATTAAATGGAACAGCGTAAAATTTTATTTTTGCCTTTTACTGTGGTGCGCGCTACAGTTATGGCGTAAAGCGATTAGAAGAAGTGAGCAAGTTGTGCTCATCGTAATTCTAGCGAAGCAAATAAGCAACAACTGTCGCTTCGGCGGCAGATGCACATCATTGTTCTGAATCGTCGGATGGTGCAACGGCTGTTCAATATTCCCATTTGGTATGAAGCATTCCTTTTGCGGCGTTCCTTGCGCATACAGCGAATCATCTTGCTAATTAATATGCAACTGGCGTCATCGAGTGCGAAACATAAATTGATATTTGCGATTTCAAGTATGCTCGATTCGTGCGATTCTAGAATTTATCATCTGCCAAGTTGACGGCGGAAAAACGAATTTTTTGCGTACACCTGTGGCATGCTTGTCATCATTGTCTGAATAAGTTATCTTCGGTGGAGAAGAAGTACGCAGTAGGGTGGCCCATACTTATATTAAAAAAAAAACATAAAATTCGAAAAATGACAAGTTCTACCTCTTGAATAAGTTGGTGTCGCCTCCCAGAACCTACGATCAAGTTTCTAATCTCAAAGCGAAATTGATTAAGTCTAAAGTGACGATCTATGAGCTTGAAGTTTGTATACAAAAACAGGCTCATTGAGCAATCCCTTAAACTTTGAAGATAACACTCTAAATTATCCAGCTGGGAGATCACGTGTTTAATAAAAGTTAGTGAACCCAGAATTTTCAACTTTATTTCGACGGTCTCCAAAAAAACTTCCCAAATCAAATCATTATGTTATAGATTATTTCAGAAAATCTTCCAGAAGTGTCCCAAAGAATTGTTTACGAAATCTGGCATGAATTGCTTCACCAATTCCTCTATGATTTTTCACAAATAATTCCAGTGATTCTTTAAGAAGTTTTCCCAGAGATTACTTCAGAAATTCTTCTGGATATTTATTCAGAAATTCCTCTTATTCTATGAATTCCACAAAAAAAACCTTCTATAGCATCTTGCATGATTTACTTTTGAAATTCCTCTATTTTGCCAAAAAAATATCCATGAATTTGAGCAGAAGTTCCTCCAGTTCCTCCTTCTTTCAAAAATTCGTGCAGAGATTCTTTCAGAAATTTGTTTAGAAATTTCTCCAGGGATTTTTTTTAATTAAAACTTTCAGCGATATCTTCAGAAACTACAACAGAGCATTTCAGAAAATGTTTCAAAATTTTCTTCAAAAATTTGAACTGGGGTTACTTTGAAAATTCTTCCAAGGATTTTACCACAAATTCCCACAACAACTTCCAATTTCTCCAGAAATTTCACTAGAGATTCCTCCACTTGTTTCACAAAGAGTGGTGTGGGAAAATTATGTATGAGTTTCTGCCGAATTTCCTCCAGGGGTTACTTTAGAAAACCATTCTGAGAACTACCTTATTTTTTCGCTAATATTTTAGTTTTTTTATGAAAAACCCTTTGGAAATTAAGTAAACAGAAAATCCGGTTAAGCGTTGTTCCTTTTAATTCAGTGGTTTGTACTTGACAAGCCACTGAAGATGACCTTACAGTTGAGGTCGAAATACGTATCCGTCAAAGGATGCATATTCTTAGTGAAATTGAAAGGAACAAGTACTTAACCCGATTTTCTTTTTACTTACAGATATTCCACTAATACGCCCAGGTTTGCCATAATCTTCGGAAATTCTTTGAAGCAAACGATCTTCCAAGGCTTTATTCCAAAACTCCAGGGTTTGCTTTAGAAATTTCTCCAGGGATTTTTTTTTAATCTGAATTTCTGTCGTTCCTGAGATTTTTTGGATATTCTTCCAGGGACTCTTTTTAAAAAATGTGAGATCCATTCAAGAATTTTCCACAGGTATTGGTATAGAAACTACCCTAATAGCTCCTTCACAAATTTTTCGAGGTTTTTTTACCATAAAATCTCCCATGGCTTTTATTATAAATTCAACCAATAATTACTTCAGAAATACATATCTCCAGACTTTTCTCCAGAGATTTATTTACAAATTTCTCCGAGGGGTGTTTTGAAAGAACTTCCACAAACATTCCATAGATTTTTCGATAATACTTTCATGGACCTGTTATGATTTCCCTAAGAGCTAAAAAGCCTTGCACAGATAGCTTCCAGAAATTCCAAAAAAATTCAGGGATTCCCTTAGAAAATAGTTCAAGAATTCCTTTCAAAACCTTGCATAGATTGTTCCAGAAATTCATTTACACCGAGAGATCATACGAATATTGACTGTATTTTCCGGAATAATCTGAAGAGAAAATTGGTGAAGAGAAATCGATCATTGTAGATACGCCTGTATGATTCTAAACGCGAGAAATAAACCGCTGAGGCTGAAACGCATTGCGAAGCCCTGTACGACCCATCTGAAATCTCTTGAAACGCCCCGAAACGCATTGTAACACCTTTTAATGCCACATAAGTTAAACTTATTGGACGCAGTGGCATAATTTCCCCAACAGGGGAGGAGGAAGACCCGCCTTTAAACACCTCTGAAATCTCCTTAATTATCAGAGCAGCTCATCTGAAGCCTGTGAAACCCCCTAAGGCCTCTATAAAACCTTCTAGAGCGCCCTGAACCTCATTGTAACACTTTGAAACACCTTTGAAACCCCCCTTGAAATCCCCGTGAAGCTCATCTGAGAGCCTGTGAAGCCCCCTAAAGAACTTCTGAAACACCCCAAAACTCGTTGAAATGCTTTGAAACGCATCTGGGACGGGCCTGTGAAGCTGCCTTAGACTCCTTTGAAATCTTCTGAAATGGCATTGCAACGCCTTGTAACGCCTCATAAACCCTTCTGAAACTCCCCTGAATTCCCCGAGAAGCTCGTCTGATGGTCTGCGAATCTCTCTAAAACCCCTCTAAAGCCTCCTGAAACGCATTGAAATTCTTCAAACACATAACAACGCCTACAAATGCCTCTTAAAGTCCCTACCTTCATCTACCAGTGGTCAATTGAGTTCACTGCTCACAACAACCCTCTCTTAAGGCTATTCATGGAAAACATGGAAATGAGCTGTTAAGCTATGTTTTGATGACGAAATGAAAATGTCAGGTTCTCTCGAGGTACCTGGATGATTCTGGAAGTAGCCAATCGAGTCAACTTCTCACAACAAGCCTCTCTTGGCTCTTGGGGCTATTTATGTAAAAACATGAAGAATGAGCTGTAACACGATAAGTTTTGATGAAGAAATGGTGGTTCCGGGAGAGGCCAATCGGGTCGAAATCTCACAACAAGCCTCTTTGGTGACTATTCCCAAGACTATTCCTGTAAAATCATACAGAATATGCTGTCACACGAATTGTTTTGAGAGAAAGTTTGTCTGGCTGCTTCAGGAACCTCATAATGAAACCAATTCCTGGAAAATGGTCACAGCTCCGTTAATTTTCTGTCGATTTTCAATCTGGATGGACCATGGTCTCAAGAAAACATTCTGCTTTTTTGTATTGAACATAACTTTTTAAAACTTATCATTTCCAAAATTGCATGATATATTTGGCCTCTTGGGCATGCCTTTTCTATATTCGGAGATCCGGAAATGGTGCCCCGTATACTCGCCGATAGCCTGAGGTGAATTGGATAGTATCTATGGTGCGAACGTTTAGAGCTCTCAAAGTTGTGCAACACATGTGAGCTGGGAACAGTGGAGGAGAACGTGTATCTGGAGACAACCTACAGAAGAACCAGTTCTGCTTTCTTTGTATTGACTTAAACCTTATCATTTTTAATATTGTAAGACAAATTTGGCATCCTGGAAATGTCTTAACTATATCCGGATTATCGCCAGCGGTGGCCTTTGACCATGGTCACTTCCCAAGCAGCACACAAGTCACAAAGGAGTGTCGACAGCGCAACTTTTTGGTTGTACAGGAGCTACATTCATGTAATTCTGACTCAAAGGCAGAATAACTTGAAAATGACTCGTGTACAACCGAAAACCTGCGCTGTCGACACTCCTTTGTGACTTGTGTGCTGTTTGGGTTCTAAGGCCTGTAGTAGACTGGCTTTGTATCATAGCAGGCCATGCCAGAGCAAGGCAAATGATTTGGGATTCTTCCTCAAACTGTCACTGCATTCAGATGTGCATTTTGGAACTCCTACAATGGCGACGAGGATGGGATCGCATCTGAAGGATCATTTGGAAGCCAATTGAAGACTTACAATACGATGCTGAATGAAACATAGAATAGTGAGAATTCTTAGTACAGAAGAAATATAAAAAAGGCCTGGTCAAGAGCTGCGGAGGAACATTTGTGCTTTAAGTAGTCTCCATTGGATCAATCTTGAATTCCTTGAAGCAAATTTGGACCATGGTAACGATCATTGTTTTTTTTTTTTTTTATTTTGGTGGAATCATATATAATATGACGAATCGGAATGGAATCATGTAATGTTTAATGTTGATCTCAAGCATGATTAAATTTAGATTATCGTCTGGTTTCTAGTTGCAATTTTATGACTGATTAAAACTTGAAAACAGTATTTAGCTAGTAATGCAAAAAGAGAACCTAAATGAAGGGATTTCCAAATCCAGGCCATTTAGGTAGATAAATGTAGGGAACATAGATTCCAGGCCATTTATCTGAAAGCCCACACAGATGAGGCAATTGAAAGAGACTCTAAATGAAGGGAACATAAGTTCTAGGCCATTTAGAGAGTCAAATGAAGGGAACAATGATTCCAGGCCATTTGACTGGTCCAAAAAAAAAAAAAAAAAATGGACAAATTAAAGCGAAGGGAACTAAGAGTTCCACTTCGTTAAAATATAAAGGAGAAATAAAAATATAATGATACTTAAAATGGTCTCATGATTAAAAACGAAAAGGAAAATAATCGAAATAAAGATTGAAAGCAATGCAGC
Organism: Aedes albopictus; assembly: GCF_035046485.1. Classification (NCBI taxonomy): domain Eukaryota; kingdom Metazoa; phylum Arthropoda; class Insecta; order Diptera; family Culicidae; genus Aedes; species Aedes albopictus. The sequence continues at coordinate 32,443,508 of NC_085137.1, forward strand.
GATGAGACTGTCATTGTATTTAGAACTGAAAGAGATGCATTCATAATTCTGAACACATTTATTTAGGTAACTGGTCATTTGTAATTTCGAAGTATCAAATGGTGGAAAAGGCACTTGCGATTCAGACCGAGGACCTGTGATCAGGGATTGGCGGCATGCACCGTGCGGTGCGAAAAAAGCGTGTGCTTCACACAATCGCAAGTGCTCGTCTCCCGTTTTGCCGAGAGACAAGAGACGTATGAGTGAGAGCTTTCGTAATTGTGCGAGAGACAATCGCAGCTCTAGCTCTACGGCGCAGGGAGTAATGCATCCACTGTAGCTCACTCGCTCGCCAATCCATCGAATCGTTCGAAATGGTCGTAGTAGCTGGCAGTACTTTTCCCGCTACTAACGAGTCCTTGAAAGCTGATAATGCTTCCTGCTGCTTATTTTTTCGCTTCTTCTGTGCGAATGTCTGGCGCTAGCCCCCACCCGTCAACGTTGCGCCGTGCCGCGCGCCGTTTCATTGCCTTCTTTCTGATCTGATTTCTGATGCTTTTCTCTGCTGGGCTTGAGGGCTGGTAAAACTTCCCATTGTGTCTCGGTTTTGCCTCCCGGGGGCCCAGTGAGAAGCATGTTTACATTAACAACAAGCAGCTCAGGATATGATTTCCTTATCTGAACAGTACCATCATCACCGAGAGGCGTTCCTTTGCGCTCTGCTGAATGTGGGCTGCTATTTTTATCCTCCCATTGAGCAAGCAGACGATTTACTTAGTGTGGAGAATGCGGTTGTTTTTGTTCTGCCTATTTTTGTTATTTCGTTTGAGATTAACACACTAATTGGTAAACTAAAAAGAATGTAGTGTATAAGAGTTTCAGAATAACTTAACAACAAAAAACACGACTATAAAGAAAATAGCACAACACATCAAAATAAAAAAAAAAAAACACTATATTATAAGAATTAGGTATATGTTGAAAAAAAGCGGAAATAACATGGAAAAATAGTATACAAACTCAGTACGATAACAAAGGAAAGAGACACATTTTGATTCGATCAACTATATCCTATGTCTTTAGACTTGCTGCCCTATCTTCCTATTCGTGACCTCTCAGAAGTCTCTGTGGTGAACCCCATACAGCCAGGTAGCTTAGAATTAATCTCTTCAACCTCACCACACCTAGAATCAATTACACAGCTAGACACAGAGGGGGATCTTGCGGCATCACGTATACTCTTAATCCACCTCCCTACCGTTGTGTATCTGTTGTGATTCCTAGAAATTGGTTTTGCTATAATCTTTGATCCACCGCCGACCCCCACCACGGAACGTCCTGCCATTAGCTTCCATAACCAGATTTTATGATCCGATTTCCCACCCGGTCTCATTGTGCGGTTAATGAGAAAATGACTGTCACCTCCGAGAAGCCATAGCTTTTGACGACGACGACGTCGTCGTCTTCGTAGTCGATGGCCACCCCATTCGCCTGATGTTCATCCCGATGCGATGAAGGGAGCTGCTGGGAGACGCCTTTAAAGGAAGCGAAGCGTAATCAAGTGTTTAATTAATAGCTCGTCGATAAATCAGATTGAAAGTGAAACTTCGCCATCGCATGGTTTACCAGCTATAGTTGCCTGGGCGCAATGGTGAATGGCACATTCATTGGTTGATGGTGGTGGCTTTATGCATCCCACGCCTTTTGACACTTTGTCGTTGCCAGCAGTGTAGAGAGGAACTCTGTGGGGAATCTTGACGCGACTCTTGCGGCGGCAGAAGAAGTTTGCCATTTGCTGAAAGGTAGAAATCTATATAGAGGCTGAGAAGTGAATGGCAGCGGCCCAATAACTCAGCATTTGATGTGTATCCCTTGAAGTGGAAATTAATTGCTCTCGGCCGGGGTCTGCTCGATTCGATGGGCGATCGGAAATCGATTTATGGGGTTTGTTAATGGAAGCTGACGAAACTGTTGAGATGATTCATTTGTGGTGGAAATTTGTCAGCACCAACACCACAGTATCACGCTAGACCTGTCTCTGGCTGTACCCGCAATCCTAGGTAGATTTTATTGTCAAGCCTATCTCCTTCTATTGAGACTTTTTCCAGAGATCCCTTCAGAAATTCGTTCCAAGTAAAGGAAATACTTTAGTGATGATGATTAACCTGGGCTTGTTAGGGGAATATCTGTAAATAAAAAGAAAATCGCGTTAAGTACTGTTCCTTTGAATTCCACTAAGAATTTGCATCCTTTGACAGATACGTATTTCCACCTCAACTGTAAGGTCGTCTTCAGTGTCTTGTACTTGACAGTCGAGTCAAGTACAAGACACTGAAGACGACCTTATAGTTGAGGTCGAAATACGTATCTGTCAAAGGATGCAAATTCTTAGTGGAATTCAAAGGAACAGTACTTAACGCGATTTTCTTAATACTTTAGTGTTTTTTTTTTCGGAAATTCGTCCCGGGACTTCTCCAGCAATTTATTCAAAGAAAGATTGCTTAGAAACATTCGTTTGGAAAGATTCATTCATTTTTTTTTTTGAAAGATTCCCCCAGATTTTGTTCCATGAATTTCTCTGTAAATAATCCTTCAGGTATTTCCTCAGAAATCCCGCCAGTAAGTTGAAAAAAGACGGCTTCTAGAGAATATTTTAAAATGTTCTACACGGAATGCTTTCAAAGATTTTCCTGAAAGTTCTTTCAGGAATTTTTCCAAGGATTTCTTTAAAAAAAATCATAATTTTCGTCAGAATATTCCAAAGTTTTCTGTAAATTACTTCAAAAATTAATTTAAGTGTTCCTTTGTAAAACCTTTATTGGATTCCGTCCTTTATAGTTCTATCGATTTCTTCCATGGATTGCTTTTCTCTAGACTTTGCTTCAGAAATTCTCCTAGAGGATCCTCCACAAATTCCTCCAATAATTCCTCGATAAAAGCTTCCATGCGATTCCTCAGAAATTACTCCATAAGTTCATTCAGAAATCCATACGAGTACTTTTTCACGATTGCTTCAAAAGTTTCTCCCAGGATTTTTTTTAGAAAATCTTTCACACACTCCTTCAGAAATTCTTCCAAAATTATATTCAGAAATTCGTTATGAGATTTATCCACAAATTTGCCCAAGGCTTTCTTTAACACATCTTCTATCGATTCCATCAGAAATCCCTCCAGGAGTTTGGTCTTGAAATATACCAAGGTTTATTTAACAAACTTCCCTAGCCGGTTTTTTTTTCTAAAACTTTTTCAGGGTTTATTTATTTATTTCTTATTCCGTGTTGGGTATTTCCATCACGAGCGTTGTTTTGATCTATTGTGACAAGGGATTCCTTAGGAAAATCTTCTTGCTATAGTTATTTCCTCAAGAATTCCACAAAAAAATCTCCAGAAATTCTACTTAGATAGATTTTTATGGGTTCTTTCTGAAACTCTATCAAGGATAACTTTAGATTTTTTTTTCTAGCGATTCATTTACAAAATGATTAGGGAATTTCTTAAAGGGTTCCTTTAGAAATTCTTTCATTTATTTTTCCAGTGATTTCTTCAGGAAATCTTTCAGAAATTTATACAGGTATTTCTACAACAAGTTTACCAGACATTTGATTAGGAATTGGCCTAGGGATTCAATCAAAAAATCCCAGATGAATATATCCAGGAATATCTTTAAAGATTCTTGCATTATTACTTTTAGATCTTATGCTAAAATTCCTCCAGAGATTCATGCAGGAGTTCATACAGAGAATTCTTCATGATTTCCTCCAGATATTCCTCCATGTATTTTTCGAAAAATTTCTCTGCCATTTCTGCTAATGAAAACTCTTAGAACTTCTTGACGGGTTCCAAGAAATATTTTCTAGTAACTTCTTTAGGAATGCTTTTTGAAATATCTCAAGAATTTTTCCTTGGGATCCTCACGGAAGCTTATCCATTCGTTTCTCCAGGTATTCCCGCATGAATTCATCAGAAATACGTCCACAGACTGCTCCAGACGTACTTAAGAAAACTCATCCAAGATTTTTATTGAATGATTTTTCCGGGAATTTTCCCAAAAATATCCTCAATTAACTTTTTAAGGTACTCCACTCCTTTCGGGATTCCTTCAGATATTTCCAAGGGATTACTACAGATATTTATACTAGATTTTGGTGATTCCTTGACGGAATGTTTCAGGATATTCTGCTCAGATACTTTCTGAAATTTCTCCAGAGAATGCTTCAAAATTAACTCCAAAGACTTCTCCGGAATTTTAGGGATTTCTTCACAAATTTCAACAAAGCACTTGTTTAAAATTTTTCGGAGATTCCTCTTAATTTTTTCCGGAAACTCCCATATAGTTTCCTTAGAAAACTCGATCTTTTCCAAGAAATTCGTTCAAGAATTGCGACATATTCCTACACTGATTTTTTGGAAATTTTTACCGAAATTGCACAAATAATTACTGAACAAAATTTTGAAAGAATCCCCAAAGTAATTTCTAAAGAAATTTCTAGAAGATTGTGTTAAGGTGAAACTGGAAGCATTTTCTCATATTTTGGCTTTTGATTTTTTTTTTTATTAAATAACGATACAATATTTTCAAAATCTGTTTCCGTACAAATGTAGAGGATGGATCAAGGTGCTCCTGATTTTTTTTCTTCTGGTGGAAAATGTGTTTCGTTTTTGCAAAAACAAGTTTAAGCAAAATTTCGCAAAAAAATGGATTATGCAAAAATGGAACACATTTTCCACCACGAAACAAAAACACAAGATACCTTGGTCCATCTTCTACATGTGTACGAATGCCGATTTTGAAAATACACTGAAACCTCCATTTAAGTCGATGCATGGCTGATTGAAAATATTTTTTACCGTAAAGGCAATGACTAAACTATACAGTTTTATATTTTTTGACAAATCTCCTTAATCTCCTTAATATAAAAGTCTATAGTTTTGTCATTGCCTGCATGGTAAAAATTATTTTCGATCAGCCATGCATCGACTTAAATGGAGGTTTCAGTGTACTGATTCGTTATTTACTGAAAAAAAGAAAAACACATACCATCAAGTTAGGAAATGCCTCCAGTTTCGCCTTACGGAATATTTTAAAAATCTCCTGACGATACCTTCGGAGATTCTTGGAAAAAAATCTCAAATTTTTTCTGGAGTTATCTCTGGAAAAATTCCTGGAAGAATGCCTGGGAGATTACCTGAAGAAAGTCCCCATTTTCAAGTCCTTAATTTCAAGATAAAAGTTCATGAAAAACTTCTGGAGGAACTCTGGAAGTAATTCAAAAGAAAGTAAGGTGAATTTTTTGAAGATATTGATATTGAACTTTTTGAGGGATCCCTGGTGGATTTTTTAAGGAATCTTTGGAAGAATGTTCGAACGAATTTCTTATACAATTGCTGATTAGTACACAAAATATACCTGCAGAAATTTCTGAAATGATTCCCGCAAAACAAATATATAAACCCTGGAATTAAACAAGTAGCACTTGTCTTGATTAAACGCTATAACCTCTATATACTGAAAAGTCACCCGATAACAATAAATCCTGGAGGAATAATTTAAGGAGAAAACAAAACGAAAAAAAACGAAAAAAAATTGAAACTATGAAAATAATACCTGGCAGAACAGGAGGACACTCAGGTATTCATAGAATGAATTCTTGAAAGATTCCAGTAATTGCTGAGAGAATCATTGGAGAAAGCAAAGACACATTTCTTGTGATATCACTACTTTAAGTTTTAAAACAGTTTTATTGCTACTTTTTTTATTATTATAGCTTTTTTTATTATAGAGGCTGATTCAGGCCCGTTAATTGCTATTCTTAAAACGGTTTGCAAAACCTCTCCATGATTCGCCTATTTAGCCGGAAGATACTCTTAAGAAGTGGTTATAAAAAGAGGTTTTGAAGTAAGAATCAGTTTTATTGGAATTTTTAAAAATTGGTTACGGAGCAGAATAAAACTTAAAATGTTACTAAAAACCGGACTCGAAAAAGGTGAGACACGCAAAAAAAAGTATAATTTTGATTACTTGAACAAAAAAACATATCATTTTACCAAGAATAGTATATAAGGTGTAGCTGATACCACAAGAATTTCATCAAAATCGGTTAACAGTTGACGGATATCTCGTCGAAACAAGCGACTTACCATTAAAGAACCTTGTGCAAACAAACACTTTGAAAAATATCACTTTTTTACCTAAAACTTTAGAGTCAAGAATCCAATGATTTTTTTTATGTAGAACTTTTGTGTCAAAATTTCATTCAATTTGATCTAACCGTTAAAAAAAATAGCCATATGTAGAACTATGCCACAATAAGCAGATCTCTCTCTCTCTCTTCTTGGCGTAACGTCCTCAGTGGGACAAAGCCTGCTTCTCAGCTTAGTGTTCTATGAGCACTTCCACAGTTATTAACTGAGAGCTTCCTCTGCCAATGACCATTTTGCATGCGTATATCGTGTGGCAGGCACGAAGATACTCTATGCCCAAGGAAGTCAAGGAAATTTCCTTTTCGAAAAGATTCTGGACCGACCGGGAATCGAACCCGTCACCCTCAGCATGGTCATGCTGAATACCCGTGCGTTTACCGCCTCGGCTACATATATGCTGCTACAATAAGCAGATGTAGTTGTTGATATAATGAAATTCAAACTGCTCCAACTTTAAAAATATTTAACAAAAATGGCTGAAGTTTTGACTGAAAACCGTTTACACTATTTATACTGTCAATTTTTTATATAAATTGAGACAGTGCTGCCAGTTCTACAGTTAAAATAGTGCACACTGATTTTAAAATGAGCATGAGCATGAGCATAGTTGACCGCACAATTCGTAGTTACTACTCCGTGACCAGAGCAATCGAAATTGCACAAGGAACCAATGAATAGGGCTTGGGACTAGCTTACTATTCTCAATGTACACAATTCTCAACTTTATTGAGGTCAATAACGGCGCCGGCCACGTCCTTACGGTCATCGAGGAAGGGAGGGAATGTTAGTAAGACAAACGTTGTTAAAAAGACCGCGAATCGCTGCATCTCCACGTTTGTCTCAGGAAGGAAGTTTTTGTTAGTAGGGTAGGGTACATTGTCAATCTGGGAGTCACCTATGGATGGTGATATGATTTGACAATGGATCAATAAACACTAACTTTCGCGCACAATCGACCACTTTTCTATAAGGAACAAATCTAATAGAAGAAATCCTGTCGCGCGTCTCCACCCCATCAGGGAGCAGAAACTATTAGCCCATTCCACACAGGAATAAACTGAACGCAACAAAGGACACATTAATAAACCCAAAGAGCATCACAATATTAAACACTAAACACCCGAGCATCTATTGCTTTGATTTCCACGCAAGACAATAGCAAACGCGATCGATTTTTCTGAGTTGCTCACCCCTTACAGAAGAGATGCATGCACAATAAAGAATAACACAATACTCAATAGTGCACACTGATTTTAAAATGTTTAGAAATGCCCAAAATGAAAAAACGTTTTTTTTTTGTTTAAATTGTTAAACAAAAGTACTGAACCGATTACGATGAAATGTTTACCACTTTTTATGCTTTACTTGGAAAACTTACAGTCAAATGTTATGACGTTTTGATGAACTAACAACAAAGATATAGCCTAACCAATTTTTGAAATGGATGCCCAAAGTATCCAAAATCACATTTTATTGTATCGACAATATCTGCGCAAACACTAAACCAATTTTGTTGAATTTTTTTATTTATTTTTATGATATCAACTGCATATGATAAGGTTAACAAATCAGCTATTTTTGTGCACGTAATCAAAAGTTATATATTATTTTATGTGTCTCATTGTTATCGAGTCCAATCTTCAAGGTAGGGTCTAAAGGTGTGGGTATTCAGTGTGACTATGCTGAGGGTGACGGGTTCGATTTCCGGTCGGTTAAGTGGGAATTTCATTGACTTTCTTATGAGTATCTTTGGTCAACGACATATAGGAAGTTGTCATGCGATATGTAAGTGACCATATAACGCTAAGCTGAGAAGCAGACTTAGTCCCAGTGAGGACGTTCGCCAAGAATCAGAGAAGAAGAAGAAGAAGAAGAGGAGGAGAAAAACAAATACAAGGCATGAATTGACTACGAACTCCATTTTTATCAGTCAGTAGAACCGAGCGACGATTCCAATTGGGGCAATGCTCGCACTATCACCAAATGAGCTATCGTCGTCGCGTGCTCACAACCCATAGCGCCACGTTGATGCCAAGTTGCAAAACACTGATATCAATCACCAACCAACCTAAATAGAAAAAAAAAACTCGGCAGCAGGAAAATCCGCGCCCCCAGAATGTGACACTTGGAAGTAGGTTGTTGGAAGTTAGAACAAGTCATGCCGAGGCTCGTTTCCTCCATTAGGCGGCAGCCACAAACTCACCACACCACCACCACCGCCGTTCGCGTCTGCCTGCGAGAAATGAGTTTGTCGGGAAATTGTTTTTTTGGTGCTTTCCGGAATCCTCTGCATGCGGAGCATAGGTACCTGCTCACCCACCCAGGCAGCAGGAGCAATGACAAGCATCAACGAGAGAGGGAACGTTAGGACCCAGGAGGGCCACCCGGGGGTTGAGAAGCAATCTATCATCGGGAAAATTGTGCGCGACAATGGACTCATCTCGCAAACGAAGCCAAAATTGAAATAATGACCTGGAAAGTTGTGTCTTCAAGTTGTCCGTTTGCTCCGGATTTTTTTTTTCACATGACGACGGTTACGGGACGATGTCATCGTTTGATGGAAAGCTCGATAAATAAAAGCTAGCGCTTTGGGGTCCCTGTTTGGTTTTTACATAGGGTGAGCCATAATTTCAATGTTGCAATGTCACATAGTCTGGATTTGTTGTTCTGAGTTACATACTAATAACCATGTAAATTTGAAAAAAAAACGAATTTAACGTAGCAAAACTGCCTCAATGCATGAGTATTCTGTAGTATCTTTTAAAAGCCGTCCCACTTATACCTTAAACAGGACTCGTTTGAAAACTGAAAAAAAAAATATTTTGATTGATTCAACAGAAGGACAATCAAAATAGTTGCGCCTTCAGAAAATCGCATCCCATCAAGATATCCAGTATCATCACTCCCTCCCTGATGACATCATACAAATTTTGCTTCGTTTTCCATACCTTTGGCATACAGATCACCATCGAAATGATAATTCAATTTTCGACAGCTTGCTCATCATAATAAACGTATACGTACAGCCCACGAAAAAACATAGAAAGGTAGAAATTGAGTAATGACAAAGCGCTGCTCGTTTAGCATAGATTGAAAAATCAATGGGAGTCACATTTCACATCCAATTACTGTGGAATTACTTTGGATTGGTTGCGGACAAAAAAAGAATGGAGAAGATGAGTAAAGAATGGCAAGCATTGATCCAAGTATTTGGAGGGGTAGCGTTTTTCTCCCGCCATCATATCATAAGAAGATAGCTTCTTCATTTCCACTGATGATGAAGTTATTATACCCAGTTTAGCGGTGGTTTTTTATGGTTGTGGCTGGAATGCCGTAATGTATAGACTTCTCGTAGATTATGGTTTTGATAGATTTCTACTTGCGAAGGTTTTGAGGAAGAAAAACGTAGCACGGCAGTGTTTTGCATTTCTGTGGTGGAATCGAGTTTTTAGTATCCAACTATGACTATGATAGAATGCGACGGGCTTGGTGGTCTAGTTGCAACAGCTTCTGATTCGTATGCAGAAGGCTCTGGGTTCAATCCCTGGCCCGTCCTTTTCCCCCCCACTTTGTATCTTCTTTACATAATACAACTCAACGTATATTCATAAGTTCATAGCCATCGCTAGAAGAAAAACGCGTTGAAAAAGCTTTTACAGCACAGTGCCAATCTATCATAGCCTACAAGTTATGCAACCAAGCGAACTGTGCCGTTTCTCCTTCAGAGTACATGCATACCTACCTCGATAATACGTATACCGCTTCGTTAAGTGTACGTAGTATTGAAACGTACGTACTATTGAATCACAAATTTTTATTTCAAATAACATTTGTAACGTCAGGATTGTTGTCGGGGCCCGTGGCGCAGTGGTACACCCGCTCGCTTCATAAGCGGATGGCCATGGGTTCGATCCCAGCCTAGGCACTTGCCATTTTTCATCAGTTGCTCTTCCCCCGAGAGCAGCTGACACCTGACCCTCTTCAGAGCATATAGCTCTAACGGACTCGGAATTTAGGATATCGGCGAACCGCAACTCATAATGGACGACCACCAATTGAACTGAAAAAGGAACAGCCGCCAGCCGCCACACATCAGCATCATCGTACTCATCATTCTACTGTGGACAGGGTAGAAAAGTGAAAGCAGCACAAAGGCACCAGTACGATATAGTTGAATTAGAATAGCATACGTTTAGGCGCTGTACAATGTGTAAGTGCAGCGTACAATTGGAATCGCTCACGTAGTGCCCTAGTCGACAAAGGAGCTGTAAACTAGGTTAAATGTTTAAGAAAAAAAAACGTCAGGATTGCTAAAAAATAACAAATGGCCTAAGGGTCCGTTTATTAATTAAGTTTGCTTGCTCAAGATCCCATCTTTATTATTATCGTTTCAGTGCTCTGGAGATGCTTCGTAGGTGCATCTCGTTTCTGGGAATTTGTGATTGATTGATTAATCTTCATTATAGCCCCTGGCTGAAAATCTCGATAATGAAGATAATAATAATAATAATCTTTATAATAGAGACTTTCAGAGAATTTATAATGATTTTATTTGGACTATCCTTTAGAACCATCCAAACGGATCTGGATATGATTAAATCGATCTAGATCAGTTATATCTTGTTATACAAACCTTCTATATTTTTTTTCTGCAATATTTATTGCCGTAATATTTTAAAAACAGTTTATTTTTTTTTCTCGAGGAGACATTCCTAGAGGTATCCCGGAGCTCTTGGAGGCAGTGCTGAAAATTTCATTTCGTCATACCTAAATTCAATCACCTGCAGCTCTTTTTAGAAGCTGAACCTGTGAATATGATGTATGGAAAACTTGTGCGGCTCGACCAGTTCTGCAAGAAAGTCACGGAAAAATTGATATTTTTTGAATATTTAAGGTAAATGTCACGGACTACCTTTGAAAAATGCCAAATGATATTCACCGTGAATATCATTTGCATTTTTCGAAGGTGGTCCGTGACATTTACCTTAAATATTCGAAAAATATCATTTTTTCCGTGACTTTCTTGCAGAACTGGTCTAGCCGCACAAGTTTTTCATATATCATATTCTCAGGTTCAGCTTCTAAAATGAGCTGTAGGCGATTGAACTTAGATATGACGAAATGAATTTTTCAGCACTGCTTGGAGGAACCCAAGACAAATCTTAGAGAGAATTCCTGTAGGAATCACGGGACGAATTTCTGCAGGAAACTCGAAATGAATTTAGGCAGAAATCCCAGAACGAGATTCCTGGAAGTCCGGAAGTACTACAGAAGGAACTCTTTGAGAAATTTCAAAAGGAATCTCTGGAGACATCTTTGAAGGAGATCTTGGAATCTCATAAGCATTCACGGGAGAAACTTCTGGAAGAGTTCCAGAAATAGTTCCCAGAGGAGTCCCAGAAAGAATTTTTGGAGAAATCTCGGAACTCTTGAAGACATCCCGGAAGCAATCTCAAGAGCAATCCCGGGAAGAGTTCCTAGAGGAATTCCAAAAATAACTACTGAAGAAATCATAGAATCTTAGAAGAAACTCCTGGAGGAATCATAGAGGGAACTTCTCAAGGAACCCTAAATAAATTCTTCGAAGAATCTCATAAATAGCTACATCAGAAAACCTGGAAGAAATTACAGGAGAAACCAAGAAAGAAACACCGCCAGAAAGTCATAAAGTAGCAGACTTTTTATCTTGATGCAGTCGAATTCAGGCAGCCGCGTAGTACGAACCGCAACTCTACCAGGACCTCACAATAATTCCCACAACTCCAGTGGATATTTGCTCAGACTGCAGAAACAATTGAATTGGCATAGCCTATACAGTGATAGACAACTCATACAAAAGATTTTATGATAAAACTTTTTATTGCAGTGATAGTATATCTAGTACTGTTTTATGAAAAGGTGATACACCACACTTACATATGTATACACTGAAACAAAAACGAGGGTAAAAACCCTTCAAATGTCATTTTTTGTCTAGACATTCGTTTAGCCGAGGTAAATGAAAAAATGGTTTTTAATAAAAATTTTGTTATTTCGTGAATTTATTTCAAGGATATGCCACAAGGCAATGTTTATGACGTGTAAGTAGGAAAATTGACCTTAACAGTTTTTTTTATTTGTGAAATTCAAATAAAAATTTGTCCCGATAAGGAGAAATTTATTTAAGGAAAATGTTTTCTGTTAACACTCAAATGTGAGCTAGATTAGTTTTTTTGAAAATATGGCTCGGATTCATTGTTGGAAATGTTCAAATTATTGATAAAAGCTAAAAATAAATAGTTCTGTGTAGAAAAAAAAGACGTATCCTGATGCCTCTGAAGGCTAACTGTGTAATACTAGCTTAACTAAATGAATTAGAAGACTATCAAGTGAAAGAACTGTTAGAAAAATCAGAATTTTTGAAGCCTGTTTATTTTAAAGCAAATGTTCATACAAAAAATGCATGACTGACATGGTCAAAACATTGGCTTATTTCATTCAATCTGTAGAAATATTTCATAGATCAGTCTTAGATTTGGACCACATTCATTTTTAACATGATTTATTTGAAAAGAACGTCTAAATTATGAAACAAGTAGTACATACATGCTAGAAATTTGAATACTTTGGGTGCCGTTCCTCAAAATGTAAGGCGTTCAATGTATGTGATTTCAGCCAGAATACACTCTAGAAGACATTAGGAGCTATAAGAAAACGTAATAGTAGTAAACGCTGTGATTTATGCAAATGATACTATCATATTTCATCAAAACAATACTTGAATAAGTGATTTTTTGTATGGTTCTGTCAAAAACTTTGTTTTTCATAGATTTTCTCGTCGTGATACTTTTATTAGAATCTTTTGAAAAACTGCCGATGAAAATAACAACAACAAATCTCAATTTGGAAACATTTTCAACATTAAAACATATTTATATGAAATTCGTGTAAAATTAATATGGCAACACTTCTAAAAACGATCAAATTCATGATTTTATAAGTTGATCTATAATGCAGGTCACCATACAAAATGATTGTGTTGGATATTTTTCGAAATTTGATAGTTTTTATTATGGAATTTCTAAAATTTGTACAATTCGGCTAAACGAATAAATAGGCAAATTTTCTATTTTTATTGTATTTTACGGTTAAAATATAAATGATATATTGTTTCATCCCATTACCCTACTAACAAAAGTAGCTGAATAAAAGCTTATGGGGCAAACGCTTTTGGAAGAAAGCACCCTCAAACTTATTTACCACAAAAATGTTAGTTGGGTAGCCTTCTTGTTCACGATTCGGACTTTGTCAGATTCTCATTGGTGGCTTCAAAATGTTGAGTATGTGAGCATGGGAAAGTGTGCTGATTTATGACTTGATGGTAACACGGTGGCACCCCTCCTTTACGTTTGTCCTTAAATTTGTTCCAGGACTTTCCAAGAGTTTCTTCTGGTATTCCCAGGTAGTTCTTGGTGAGATTCTGTAGGCGGTTCATTTAGGATTCCTTAAGAAGTTTCCTCTGGGATTTTCCAGGAAGTACTTCTGAGATTCCTTAAGATGTTTCATCTGGGATTCCTTCAAGAGTTTTTGCCGGTATTCCTCCAGAAAATACTCCCAAGTTTCTTCCAGATATTATTTCTGGAATTTCTTAAGGAAAAGGGTAAGAGCACTAGACTTCGCCACTGCCCTAGTCTTCGCCCCCTCCATACAAATCCTATTTTTTATGTATGTAGTGGCGAAGATTAAATCGTAATTTTAGGGGGGCGAATGTTTTACCCTACCTTCTAAGATTGCTTCAGGAGTTCCTGGATTTGTTCAAAATGCCTTCCAAAATTTATCTATAAATCTTCTGGAGGATCGACTGAGGGTTTTAATCTACGATTTAAACGGCTACGCAGTCTCTTAATTTGGGAAAACGAGGTTTATTATTTTCCCGACGTTTCGACATCTATAAATCAATGAGTGTAATCAGTTTTGTAGCTTTTAATTCCGCCCTATTTTGCTTATCCTTTGACAGATACGGATATTTCGACTACCACTTGTAATCTTCTTAACTGTCAGTTATCCACTGTGGATAACTGACAATGAGGAAGATTACAAGTGGTAGTCGAAAAACACGTATCTGTCAAGGGATAAGCAAAATAGGGCGGAATTAAAAGTTACAAAACTAATTACAAGCAAGCAAGCAAGCAAAGATAACCGTACACATCGTAGTTGCTACTCCGTGATTGACCAGAACAATCGAAGTTGCACAGAGAGCCAATGAATGTGAAAGCTTGGGACTAGCTAACCATTCTCAATGTGCACAATTCGAGAGTTCAGCTATTTAAAGTCAATAACGGCGCTGGCCACGTCCTTACGGTCATCAGGAAAGGGAAGGAATGTTAGTTCGACAACCGTTGCTACTAGAAACCGTGGAATCCACAGCATCCCCACAGTTGTCACGGGAAGGAATGGTGGTTAGTAGGGTAGGGTAAGGTGTGGATCTAGGAGCCACCTCTGTTAGGTGATATGATCCACTAGTTATATGGAAATACACGTCGCGGTCTTCATCACGATTATGATTTATTTGATCACGATGACCACTGATCCCGGATTTCGTGCTTGCGTTTCCATCGCCCTACCGTGGAAACCGACTGATCTACGATTATTGTAGCGCGATTCTGATCCCGGATTTTTCACTCGCACTTCCATTGCCCCATCGAGAAAACCGACTGACCAACGAATATTGTAGCGCGATTCTGATCCCGGATTTTTCACTCGCACCCCCATCACTCTTACCTGAAAATTGTCTGCCATTCGAAAATTCTCAAGCTTATCTGATTCCGCATTCCACACTCGCGCTTGCATGGCTCTACCGAGAAAACCGACTGACCAACAAATATTGTAGCGCGATTCTGATCCCGGATTTTTCACTCGCACTTCCATCGCCCTACCGTGGAAACCGACTGACCTTAAAAGTTACAAAACTAATTACACTCATTAATTCTTGCTGCTTTTGATAGTATTTTTTTTTTTTTTGAAAAACAATCGTCTTGATGAATCACTATTTTATGTGCCATTAATACTTTAGCTTTGATTCCGAATTAATTCACCTTTAATATTATTTTGCTATTTAAACAGATACCCGCCTACATTCATCATCTCAGCTCTTTCTAGGTGGATGACTCACAGTTATTCTTCAATCCCCGACAAAAAAAAAAGTACAGCAAAAGTGACTTCCAGAGAAAACGTGATCTGAATATCAATTAATATAAGACAGCCAGTGCTTCCGACATTAATGTGTGATTTACTTCCGAGTGATTCCCTTCGACAAATCTTTAAAAACAGAAATGAAATCATCTGCAGCGTTCAAATTTCCCCACCCACCATTAGACATCACTCATTCAAATTCAAATCACCCAGGCTTGAGACATCATCGTCAGCAGCACCTGCACTTGCCTTCCAGAGGTGAAACAATTGCAATCGATTCCTGGTAACATTCAAAAACAGCTACGTACCGGTCGGTTCGGTACCTTACCATTTCACAGTCTGTTTGGCACAACCAACCATTTGGAATATCCCATTCCTACCAGAAACAGAACGGAAGCTTTCGCATCAGCTTCGTCATCATCATCGCTCACAGCAACACCAGGTCGTTCGGTTGCATTGCGATCCGAAAAAGGCTCACCTATTGAAACAAGAATGTATTACTAGGTATTCAGGCTCGATTTCAATCTGTGTGCGAGAAATCCCTGGTACCGAGATATCATGTGCAAACCATTAAGCTGATACATTTCTCTCCGATTTGGCATCCATCCTCCGGAGGGATTTCCATCAAAAGGATTGCGCCCGGAAGCGTTTGGGTGCAATTTTCGCAACATCAGTGCGATTGAAATGTGAGCTTGGCCTGCCTGGTAGGTTGATGTTGTTGATGATTCGGAATTCTCGGTGCCAGACGATCCGATGCAACCAACAACGCCAACGAACGCGTTGCAATGCAATAGTAGAAATGTGCAGTTGTTCGTGCTCAATGAGTTCAAATACTGGATGATTCGTCGCACCTGACGGCGCTTCACCAGTTGACCTAGTTTTTGGGATTGGAACTGGTTTGCTCGGCAGCATTGAATCACAAATTTTATGTAGTTATACTTTAGGCAGCTTTCGGTAACGAAACAATTTGAATAATAAGGTGATATCAAACACTTGACCCAAGAAGTTTCCGAAGTCCCTAGAAACCTCATAAAACCTGAAAATCCCTTTAAATCTCCTGAAACCCTCTCATAGCTTTCAATCTCCCTAAAATTCTGTTAGAACTTCTGCTGAAATCCCAGCAGCCCTCGGAAATTCCATAAACCCTTGAAACAACCTGAAACCCCCTTTGTGGTACATTTTTAGTCAAATAATCTAGAGGAGGGTCTTAGAATCACCACAAAACAAAAATATAAGGCATAAGGTTTTATAACGGTTCCGAAAATCTCTACAAGACTAATTGGACATCAAAATGTGACATGGGTCCAGGTGACATCCCTTCGAAGCCCCATAGAACCCGCCTAAAACCCACTGAGACCCTCCTTCTGAAACTTTTAGAAGCCCTCCAGAAACACCCTTTTTCTTCTTCTTCATGGCTCTACGTCCCCACTGGGACTTGGGCTGCCTCGCTTCAACTTAGTGTTCTTTGAGCACTTCCACAGTTGTTAATTGAAGGGTTTTCCTTGCCTGCCATTGCATGAATTTGTATATTGTGAGGCAGTATCAGGGAATTTCAAGCAGATCGCACGAAGCTGTTACTATGGGCTGCAGCTGGCTGGAGGAATTTTAAGGGTTTTCGTTTGGGATTTAAGAAGACTTCAGGGGATCTGGAAATTTCAAGAAAATCACATGGAGGTTTCTGGAGGTCATCTGTGGGTTTACAGAGAGAGTTAGGGTCTCAGAGTATTTTACGGGTTGTTTCAAAAAATTCCAGGGTGCTTCGAGGTGTTTCAAGTGGGTATCATGAAGTTTCCAGTGGTTTCTTGGCTTCTGGGAGGAGGGGCGGTATTAGAAAATGGAGTGGTCAGGGTATGAAGTTCAAACAGACGCGTGTCTTGAAAGGTTTAATGGAATTCAAGGATTTTAAGGGGCTTCGAAGGTTTTCTGGGGTCCATGGTGGATAGAGTAAGGTGGGGCAAAAGTTCGACCCTAGTTGAAAATTCATTTTTTTGTGAAAGAATCGAAAGAAATAAAAATAAATGAATACCCTGTGGTGATTTTACCATCCATGAGCTAAAATTTTGCTGAACAAAGTTATGCCAAATATCTTTTCAATTTTGAGTTACAACACCTTTTGTATGTGTGCGTCTTATTCGAACTCTTCCCACCACTGGGGCAAAAGTTCGAATCTAGTGTTTGTGGAATTTCGCTAACCGTAGCACACTATTTTTGCACTTTGGTAATAGAAATACCTGAAACCAAGTAATATTTGATATTGGAACTGGAATACACTTTAAAGTTCGATCTGGATTTTACCCAAATCAGGGTTAAATTTACTACACCAAAAACTAGTAGTTTTCCGCAAAATTCAGATAAAACAAAAAAAATGTTCAACTTTGATCGCATTTTCTCACTAATTCCATCATTTTTAGAGATAATATATACATTTTACACAATTTTAGGTTTTTACCTGAAGTTGCCACATGACTCGAACTTTTGCCCCACAATTCGAACTTTTGCCCCACTATGTCTAAAATATGATTTCCAAATCTTTTCTGCAAAAAGTTATACATGCTAAAGCATCTTCAAAATATACCTAGTTACGCCCCAAAATAAAAGACCGAGTTCGATTTCATTACAATTCCAATCCATGCGTTGGAAGAACCATCGCAAATTACATTTTTTTTTATCAAAAACCAACATTTTGTCATAACTTTTCGAAACATTGATCAATTTTCATAATTTTTGGAGTGAAAGTCTCTTTTTTAAAAAGGTTTCAGACAACCTTGACACCCAAAAGAAATAATTTGAATTGCGCTCAAAAACATCAAAAGAAACTCTTGCCCCACTCGAACTTTTGCCCCACTTTACTCTACGGGGCTTTAGATGCGTTTTATTGAGTTTAGGATCGTTCCGGAGGGGCTCCAAAAAGATTCCACATCATCACCTCTAACGGATTTAGGAGAATCTCAAGATTGGAAATCGCAAGGGACTCCTGGGGTTCTCCGAGGAACTTTAGGGAACTTCAATGGGGTTTGCTGAGGATATTTAAATTATTAAAAAAAATAACATCAGCTCTTGCTCCTAGGCATTTAAGAATGGGCCAAGGTCTCATGGAACTTCAGGGGCGTTTCAGGGGATTTTAAGAACCTTTAAAGGCGTTCCGCCAGGTTTCGATGGCTTTTTGGAATTGCGAGGATCTCAGGGAGGGGGGTAACTCTCGCTGAGACCGTCCCACTATTGACACCTTGTCTTTGAAAATGCATAAGGTGGCGATTTTCTGGAAGATCTGGGGCAAGGACTTTCAGAAAATCGACACCTTATGCATTTTTAAAGACAAGGTGTAAAAAGTTGGACGGTCTCAGCGAGAGTTACCCAGGGGTGTTTCAGTATGGTATTAAGGGGGTTTCAGTAACGTTTCAAGGAGCTTCAAGGATGCTTCAGTCAGGAGGCTTTACAGGGCGTTGGAATGGATTTCAGAGGCATTTCAAATTGTATATGACGATTTAAATGGCATTTTAATGCAACAACGGAGGTTTCAGGGGCGTTTTGAGGCATTTTAGGCCAGGGTCGTCTCAGGAGGGTTTTAACAACACTTTTGAATCGAAGAAGTTTCAGAAAATTTTCAATGGGTTATGGACGTTTCAAGAGCGTTTCAAGGTGGCCAGGGACATTTCAAGGGGTTTGAAGATGTTTGTGAAGGAGTCTTTGAAAATCCTCTGAAATATTCTGAAATGCCTCCAAAATCCCCCTAAAACTGCCTAGAACCCCATGTAACCCATCTAAGACCCCTCGAAACCGCTCTCATTCTGCCAAAAATCCTCTAAAGCTTTCTGAAATGCCTCCCAAATCCTCCTAAAATCCCCCGGACTCTACGTAGCGCACCTGAGACATTTCGAAACCCCGAAACCGCCTATGTATCGCCTCTGAAACCCACCGACATCTTCTGAAGCTTCATGTAATGCCTCCGAAACCCTCACTAAATCCATTTAGACCCCATGGAACGCACCTGAGAAACCCCACCAAAACCTCCGAAATCGCTTTCGTAATACCTTTTAAACCCGCTGAAAATGTTCTGACACTTCCTGAAATGCCCCCGATATGCCCCTAAAACTCTCTCGGACCCCATGTAACGCAGCTAAGATCTTCCGAAACCACCGAAAACGCCTGCGTAACGCCTCAAAAACCCGTCGAAACTACTTTAAAACTCTCTACAATGCCTATCAAAACCCCGCAAATCCAATATTTTCATAACCCAAAATCCAAGCAGGCGTCTCAAAGATAGCTGCTGTTTTAAGGAGTTTTAGGCTGTAAACCATGAAATATATGTTTATTTGGTGTATCAAATATCCGCAATGGCTGTCTGAAATTGAAGATGGCGGCGCAAATTTCACGATGTCTGAGTTCTAAACCATGCAATACCGGTAATTTTAATAATATGGAGTGTCAATATGGCGGCCCCAAATCTAGCATTATAAACTTATCAAGGCATTAGTTTTCCATAACATGTTTTGTTTGACAATCTTATTTTGTTATGATCAAGCTATTGATATACACCCATTAAATAATGTTTTAATCATATGTTTTGTTATGGAACAAATTTAGTTATTATTATACTATTGAGGGTGCACAAATATTTTATAAACAATAGCACAATAATAACAAGTTTTGAAATTGAAACAACATCGTTAGATATTTTGTTTACAGCATACCGTGTGAATGATCTATTAGCTCCTCTAATTGGGACTGAACGAGCTTTTCAGTTTATTATTTTATAAACACTTCGATAATTATGACCTGTTTTATGTTCCTTTTTAAGTATTTAGTTACGTATATTCGTAGCTATTCCTTGAAAAATCGATATAGTTGACCTCAGAATGTTGTTTTAATTGATGAGCTTGTAGTTCATCACAAATATCTATTTTTTTTTATTTCGTCATTAGGATTAAGTGCCCCACACAATGCATACATTTGCGTGTGCGTAACTGACAGTATTTTGTATTAGGTTAAATACTGTACGTAAATCATCATGTGTCAATAAGTACATCTGCCCAAATGGTAAAAGACCCTAGCATTATTACTTACTTTGTTATTTGTTTGACATCATAACTAATTTTTCGGATTGTTATCAATAACTTTAAAATAACTACATTTGTTATTGAAATATTTTCCAAATTCACTGTTATTATGTTGTTATCGAACCAACAAAACTTGTTATTAAATTGGTCTTCCGCGAACACTTTTTTGTTATGATTTTTGTTATTTTGCCGCTTATGACAGCCTAGTGTATAACATAATTTGTTATGTTAATAACATGAAAATAACTTATTTCATTACTCAGTTATTTTGCCAAAATAACACATTTTCTTATGCTATTGTTATTCCCTTCTGCTCGGGTATGAAGGCCGTTTTAGGCTTTAACCAAGCAATATGGGTAATTGGCATAAAGATGATGTCAGGATTCCAAAAAGGTCGATCAGAATATCAAGATGATGGTTCAAACTTCAAGACGGCGCTGTTTTAAGGAGTTTCAGGCCATAGAAAAATGCAATACAGGTATATTTTGTATGGGGAAGATATCCGGGGTTCAAATATGATTATTTAAGATATCGGTCCAAATCCAAGATGGTGGCCCACGTTCAAGATGAAGCTGTTTTTACAAGGAGAGGAGAGCGGTTCCATATCATTTCAGCAACGAGTAATTTTCATATATCTTTATTTGGATGAAACCTTGCATACAAGTCTTTGGGGGAGAAAAACGCCGTTTTGCATACTTGGTTCGCCATTTTGAATCTAGCCTTACTTATGAGAAGGGCCTATGAAAAATGCACATGATATCTTCAAAAAATTGTATATCGAAAACGGTTTGTCCGATCGGTTTGGTGTCTTCGGCGAAGTTTTAGACAATTGTTGGTGCTATATGGAGAAAATATGCACGGTAAAAAAAATGTTTGGTTTTTGTGATTTGAACTAAAATATAGATTTTCCCTCAAAAGTGACATGTCAATATTTTTTTAATTATCCTTATGTTATAGCTGACTGAAAATGATATCTAGTGCACAGTGGGTTGTTCTGGAGAAAAATAGGTTGCAATGAAAAAATAATGTTTTAAAAAATTACGGTTTTCAAAAAAAGCTATTAAGTAAAGTCAAACAAGTTTGTCGCCCTAATTTTATGAAAGTACATCAAATTTGCAAGAAAAAAGTACTTCGGTAACATTATTCTAAGATGCACCGTTTAGAAGATATTACTAATTTAATATTTATTTTTTTGATAACTTAATAAGTTTTAGCCCTTTTCGGATGTACTCCGTGTTTCTCCAGTTTCAAAAGTATTTTTTTCGGAAAGATTGGAAAATTTTGAGTTAAAATGACACTGACAGGTTAAAGATTTGAGTGAAATTCTCTGCCTTAAAAGTATTTTGAAACAAGTTACAAAATCCCACTATCAAGAACAATGATTTCTTCCAGTGGTTTTTGGTGTATTGTGTTGCAAATGTGCATTCAACTCTTGCATATCGCAAGCTCCTCAATTAGCAAGATTCAAAAGAGCGAATAAGGCTTATTTTTCAGGGGTGGTATTTGTGCGCAATAAAAAAAAACATTATACTTTGTACATCAGTTTATTTTTATTCCTGTATTTTTATCAAATTATTGTTTACACAACTTTCTTAACAATATCGAATATTTTGGCATCATTGTCAGGGCAGTTTGAATAAAGCTTTGCCTTTATTGTATTTTCTGATAGAGGAAGAAATGAGTGGAATTTTCGAGTTCCTTGAATTGTTTTTGCATTATTATATTGATTATTTAGCTGCAAAGACATATTTTCGTATTCTTCTGTAGTAGAATAACAAAATTCTAAAACTTCGCCGAAGACACCAAACCGATCGGACAAACCGTTTTCGAGATACAATTTTTTGAAGATATCATGTGCATTTTTCATAGGCCCTTCTCATAAGTAAGGCTAGATTAAAAATGGCGAACCAAGTATGCAAAACGGCGTTTTTGTTCCCCAAAAACTTGTATGCAAGGTTCCATGCAAATCAAAAAATACAAAAAATAAAAACTGGAAAAATTTCCCACTTGTTTGTGGAATCGCTCAGGAGTTAAAGAGGAGTTAAAGGCTCCAACCATGCAAAATATGTATATTTGGTATGGTGAGAAAGAAAATATTATCATTCCGCGCATTGTTCCATGCGCACAAATTTTAGGAGCTTGGAGTTGGAATGATGTTAGCAAGCAGATGCCAATATCAATATGATTACTTGTGCCATTCAAAAGATTTCTGTTCAATGGATACAAGTGCGATATTCATCAAAATATCACTTGTGTTTGGTAGAAATGGCACGAGAAAATCTCTTTGTATCACCTTACTTAATTACAACATTTACAGCAGATTTGTATTATACACTACCCGTCATAAGTACAGACTCACAAAAAGTATTGCAACAATATTGCATCACCCTGACTCACCTCGATATCTCAAAAACAAGAACACCTATAAAAATGCCGCCTTCAGGAAAATTGTTGCTTTTGGGCTTCTGAATAACTTTGCTGAAGACAGCATCTTTGTAAGTCCTAAGGTTTTGGAGATACTGAGGTGAGTCAATGTGATGCAATATTGTTGCAATACTTTTTGTGAGTCCGCCGGGTAGTGTATATGTTGCATGAATAATGTGGGTTTGAGTAAAAAAGGTGAGCTCGTTTCATCGTAATTGTGTTGTACCATTACATTGCGATCATTCAAAATAATAAACTATAATCTTTTCTGTCAGTGTTTAAAGCAATATATTGTTTGAATAATCTTGATAATTGTGGTATGAAAATCCTGACAGAGATTATATTTGTTTTCAGTTTTTTCCTAAGCCATCCTCATCATCGGTGACCCACGAAGCCTTTATTACATCACCACCCTCTACTCAAGCGAGTGGTCACTACAAAGTGGCATTATTCTTGCCTTCCCAAAAGCAGCGACACGAGAGAAAATGCGAAAAGAAAATTAAATTCCTTTTCCACTCGGGCGGGGAAGCCCCGAGCACCATTAAGGTTGTGTGCGAATTCTGATGCACATTCTCAAGTGCGAATACGAAAACAACATGGTGTCGTCCGCCGTCCGCAACACAGTCAGTGGCCAGAAGCTTCGGGGCATTTGCACGAGGACAGATCCTGGAAGGAAAAGCATGTAATTTACAACCATAATTAAAATACTTAATTAATCCTAAATAGCAGCCATAAATCAATTGAACGAATGGCTTGTTTCTGAAGGGGTTGGGTTTCCGTTGTCCTCTTCAACTTTGTGTAATGCGTTTACGACTGGTGGTCTTAAAGTGAAAATTGACCCTTTGCTTTATAGATTTTCCTCAAGTCGAGTATCCTTTTTCCACCACATTCAACCGCGTACCAGGAGCAAGTCCAAACAAATGTGGCTAAACTGGAAACGTTCAGCTGGATGATCGAAGAAGAACGTGCAACAATAGCTGCGGTTTTCAGCTCATAGATCGACTTTACATCGAACTGGGGCAGGGGTGCGGTATGAGCAAACACAAAACAGATGTTTGCTGCTGTTGGAAACCAGATAGACACCGGGCGGGAACGACCAACTTGCTGTCACGAAGACGCGTAGACAAGTTTACTGTTCGGATCGGTTCGAAATTTGTCAAAGTTTTCCCAGATTTGCCAGTCGTAAGCATAAATCCTGGTTCCCACGGCGAAGATAATTTGTCGCTTTTGTTGACAACAGTTTCTCGCTTTTGGGAATCAGCTGCAGCCATTTTCGGAGGCGAGTTTGCGGATTGTGAAATATTTGGAAATTTCGAAATTTGCTGAAGGATGATTCGCAGTTGAAGAGGGCTTTGTGCTCCCGGAACGATGAGTGGGAAAGTTTCAGTTTCTCTTGTTTATCTTCGTGATTTTCTTCGGGAAGTTTCCTTCGGAAACCACCCATTATTGAGAAAGGGGTGATTAGCTGACGGCAAAGTTTTTTTCTTGATCCGCTTAGGACAGTATTTAGAGGCGATTGGTCGTGCGAATCGGCTACAAGAATTCGAAGCTTATTCATAAAAAGCTTCCATCAAAAACCGTTCTTAAGCTCACTCAGGCAAATAAACCTAAGATTATCATAAAGTCTAACTTATGAAATGGCCTTTAAACAATTCATAACGGCTACAACGATTTTCATAAGGTCGGTCTATGACGCAGAATCGACTCACAGTTTGGCTTTTGTACACATTTAGCAACACGATAATCTCAAGCGTCGATAGCCGCGTGGGTTGGGCACGAGCTCAGTGATCTCGACGTTCATGGATCGATTCCAGTCTCCATCATTTTGTGGTTTTTCTGCTCTTTTCATAAGTTTATCTTATGTAATTAGGTCACAATAAGCATGTTCAATTTTCATAAGGTATTCTTATGACATCCATACTTTACAGTTATGGCTAAACTTCATAAGGTATTTTGATGAATTTCGGTAGTTTACTTCGCTGAGTGCACCACGTGAGGCTTTTGCTAGGCCACTAAAATATCATCGTGGTTCAATGGCTATCGTAAGAAACATTGAGGGGGGCAAGTTAGATTCCCGGTTTGTTAGGAATGTTTTCATAATGCAAATTTCCTTGACTTTATTGGACAAATAGTATAGACTGTTTCAGAATTTATAAATACACTAACGGTTAACTGCCATTTCAAATTGAGCACAATATCCAAAAAAGTTTCTTTTAGCTTTTTAATCATTCTAATGAAGCAAATAATACCAACTTTGTTGATGTTGTTGTAAACAAGATGATTAAAATTTGAAGTTGCACAAAGTGGTTAAAAAACGTAGCGTAATAGAAAAGAAAAATATCCCACAAATAAAATATTCAATTTCCAAACACATTGAAAGTTACTGTATCGATTAAAAATATATATTTCTTGATTGGTAAAAGAATTTTCACTGGAATATTTGGTCAAGATCCATCATTACAGGCCTTCTCAATGCAAACATTTTTGTTTAAAATTTCTCAACAACACAGTTAGCCAAAAAAAGTTATGCAAACGAATGTCTTAATTATTTTTCACTGCATTCGTTTTTATGATATGATAAGCTTTCCCATCTGAAGGATAGAATAAGCTGAAAAAAGTCTTATGTTCTGTTGAAAACTTTAAAAAAAGAGAAACTTGATGTCAGAATTTTTTTTGTGCAAATGCCTTTATCGATCTTTCTCAGGTTTTAATGAGGATATTTCTTAGACAACGAATATGATAAAAAGTTGAATAATTTTTGGAAATCAATGATCAATAATGTTGAAATCATTAAGAATCATTAGGAAACCTTTGTGCAAATGAAAATTTGGAGAAAGAAGTAAAATGTTTGATCTTTAAATATCATGACAATTGAAAATAAATACAAAAATGTGGAGCACAACATGCTGCATTATGAAAGAAGTAGGAAGAAATCATCAGAACAGATTATTTTATTTAATAAACAAAGTGTATTTATTATTTCTGAAACAGTCTATATGGTCATGCCTGTCATTTATGCGTCATTATTCAGCAATGCAAACAAAACTGACATAATGTACCAAAAGAAGTTATACACTTCAACCTCCATTGAAGTAATGAGTCGGGGATACTTAAATGGATTCATTGCTAGATGTATTACGTAAATAGATTCATGGCTTAAATGGATTCTGTTTTTTACTTAAACAGAGTTCATGCTTTTCCATTATAGTTTACTCCGAAATATATACGGAATAAGGTCGTATAGCCGCAAAATATTATAGCATCCAAGTGTTTATTTGATCGAGAATAGATAAATAGCCGAAAATGGTCATTCGGCCGAATAGATCATTAGGCCGAATAGGTCATTAGGAATTCCTCCAGGAATTTCACCTCAGATTTCAACAAAAAATCGTCCGAAGATTCCTCCGGGATTCTCCAGGGATTCCACCAGGAATTTCTCCGCGGAGAATTTCTAAAGGGTTCCTTCAAGAATTTCTCCAGGTATTCCTCCAGCATTTGATCGGAGGTTCTTCCAGGTATTCTGGATATACCTCCAGAATTCTTCCGGATATACCTCCAAGAATTTTACCGGGGAGTCTTCAAAGAAATACACCGGGATTCTATTGAAGCGTGTTCATTGAAGTAACCTACGACTTCTCCGGACACTCCTTAGCAACCGTTAGCAACTAGAGTTTGTTGTAGCCTTATCAATAGTTGAAAAATACATTCATTCCGAGTTCAGACTTTGTACAGTAAAGACGTGTTTTACTTCCATTACAATTGGTTATGGGCCCAGAGTGTCCATAGTCTGGAATTCTGGAGTATTATCGAAGCGTAATTGAAACGGAATAATGCCAATCACGAGAGACGACCCATTCGAGCGCAACCAAGGAGGAGGTGAAGGAAGCGGAAGTACAAGGACGACGTTCCAGAATGCCGGAGCAGCTACAGGAAGTACCGGGCGGTTAACTGGAAGTGTGCGTGCCGTTGGAAATCCCGTGAACTTACCGGCCATCGAGAGGTTGCGAGGACGCCAAAACTACTCGTCATGGGCGTTTGCTATGAAAATGACGTTGATCCGAGAGGGTTCCTGGCGAGCAGTGAAACCACTCCAAGATCAAGCTGTCGACCCGGACTTGGATGAAAGAGCGTTGGCGACAATATGCCTGAGCATCGAGAAGAATAACTACAGCCTGGTTCAACGAGCAAGAACTGCGAAGGAAGCATGGGACTGTCTTCAAAAGGCATTCCAGGATGACGGTCTATTGAGAAGATTTGGTTAGTGACAACGACGAACTGTTTAAGCGAAATTGGTTTCGAAGTCAACGATCAGTGGCTGGCGTCATTATTGATGAAAGGACTCCCGGAGTATTATAACCCTGTGATCATGGGACTTCAAGCATCCGGAATGGATTTAACGGCAGATGTTGTGAAGGCGAAAATTCTCCAGGATGTCAAGTGGCCGTTGAAGTCGACTGGTGTTGAAGGTGCTTTGTATACCAAACAGAAGCCAAGGCGTCCAAGAGCTGAAAAGAAATCGGGAACGTGCTTCACCTGCAACAAGCCTGGACATTTTGCTGCGAGCTGTCCCCAAAAGCAAGGTACGTCGAAGTTCAAACGGAGTGCTCTTTGTGCGATGCTGACTGCAGAGACTGGAAAAGAAGATGCCTGGTATTTCGATTCTGCGGCTAGCTCCCACATGACCAGAACTTGGGAGAATTTTCACAAGCAGGAAGATCAGAAGCACACCATCGAAACAGCCAACAGTCAGTCAATTTCGTCGGTCGCCAAAGGATTGGTAATGCTGGAGCTTGAAGAAGGACCAACTGAAATTCATGATGTCTTACAAGTTCCTGGCCTGGCCACCAACTTACTTTCCGTGAACAAAATCTGCAAAAAGGGCTTGACCATGGCGTTCGACGCAGAGAAGTGTGAAGTCTTGAATAGAGAAGGATACGTGATTGCAAGTGGAACTGCTGTGGATGGTCTGTATCGTCTAAATCAGAAGAAGACTCACAAGTCGTTCCTGTCGGTAAAAGCTGCAATTTGGCACAAGCGCCTCGGCCATTTGAATCAGCAGAGTTTACAGAAATTGGTAAGCATGGTCGACGGTATGGACATGAAGAAAGAAGCCAGATTGGAATGTGTATCGTGCATCAAAGGCAAGCATGCGAGGGACTCATTTCCTGCAAGTTCTTCAAGAGCCGAAAATTTGTTGGACCTGGTTCATGCGGACGTCTGTGGACCCGTTGAGGTGCCGTCAATCGGAGGTAGCCGATACTTTCTCACCTTCCTGGATGATGCAAGCCGGAAAGTTTTCGCGTATATCTTGGAAACCAAAAGTCAGGTGTTTCACGGAGACAAATTTCGTTCGTTTGAAACAAAAATATTCATGTTTATTCGGTAAACTGATAAAATATTTAAAACTAAAATATTAATTTTCAAAACAAACTCAATTACATATTGATTTCTACAATTCCCATTGAAGAGCCCCCCGTTCCGCCGTCGAGAACATAAACAAAACTCTCAAGTTCCAGCTGCATCACCAAACAAGATTTCCTCTTGCAAAAAAGGCAAGTTTCACCAAAAGTTTCCACGAAATCCCATTGATTTCGGGAGCGTATGTTATCTACATGATGTTGGCATTGAAAGTGCCACGCGGGAAGTGGATTTTCCTAGAGAAGGAAATAATTTTGTAAATTTGATTGGAAAACAAATATTTCCGTAGGGCCGACCTGCCACAAAAAAACAAATTTTTTTACATTTGTTTCTAACATAACCAGTCAGAAGATACATGTTTGTTTCAAAAATGGATTGAATTTGCTTCAAATGTGACGTTCGATTTGCTCCAAACAGTTTTATTTTTGTTGCCAGAACAAATTGACAATTTATTTGAGTTTACCTGAAATGTTTTTGATTTTACCATGCTTTTTTCTGCGTGTTGAAGCGTACAAGAATTTCAAGGCAATGGTAGAACGTCAAACCGGGCGAAAGTTGAGAATATTGCGAACGGACAACGGAACAGAGTTTGTGAATTCAAGCATGAGCAGCCATATGAAGCGTGATGGAGTTATTCACCAAACGTCGTGTCCATACTGTGTGACACTAAATATTCACTGGAAAGGAACCACCCAGTGGCACGTCTTACCTGACCGGCTATCGACGAACGAGAGGCCGAGTGGCGTCGCCTGCTTAGATGGTTGCGTGTGCTATCGCCGTCCGCTCGTGACAGGCGTGAATACAGAATGTCCAGCAAAGTATACACTTTGATATAAGGGCTGTTTCACACCCACACATCCACCCTTCTCTCTAAAAAAAATGAGAGGGCCGCGCTTAGAAATTTCCAAAATATCCGTAGTTCAACCAAAAAACACGTTTAAAATAGTTTCTCTTGTAAATCGACGCTTTATAACATTTATTGCTATCTTGCTATTGTGCGGATATTCCCTAATCGAACACGACGGTTCGGAACGTTCGTGCCTCGAACAGTCCCGAAAATCGTCCGTTTTTGCCTTAACACCTTTGTCCACAGTCGAATGTGTCAATAGTGACAGGCGTGTTTTTTTTTTTTTTTTTTGCTGCCTCACTCATATTCGCTCTCTTTCTTTTTTTTATCGATGGCAACAGGAGGTCGCATAAAAAAAAAGAGGAAGTTTGTGCAAAGGTGGCAGCAAGGAGACTCAATTTGACGGGATTTGCAATTTGTCTTGCCCATCCCAGATCTGGCAGAGTTTCCAAAAGTATCAAATTTTCAAATATGTCAAAGTCATGTGGAATACGGTGCATCTATTCGTGGTTGACGTGAACTGAGGGCCCATGGGTTTCTGCTTTCATATTCGTACACGTTGCAGTTCACGAACACTGCTTTAATTGGTGGAAAATAGTAAAAAAAAACAGCTGTTTCCGGCAAAATCAAGCGGGCATATTTTCAATAAGTACCTTACCTTTGTTTCGCATTTATAAACAATGGCATAGACGAACCTGTCAAAAGGACTATTGTGCATGCAACGAAAAGCACAATTTCGGCGCATGTTTTCTAAGGCTTCGATTTTATGGTCAAAATTCATTCGCAGTAGAAATACCACGTGTAATCATAGCCGGCATCACAACACCACGCAATGTGATGACTTATGTTTATATGACATCAAAAAGCTAAATATTTTTTTAAACGGGTCCATTTTCTTATATTCATGTTTCTTTTTGCAATTTCTCATCGTAATAGGCTGGTTTACCTCACGCAAATCTGACAGGAAAAGGCATAATTTCCCACACCAAATAAACAGTGCGGTAATGATTTATTACAGCACTGATTTGCGTTGCGTAATGAACCATTACAGCACTGTTTTCAGTTTTGATCAATTTCTTGATGCTTTCTGGACGCAGTTTTGAAAAATTGTGACAACTGCACAGTATAACCTGCTATGATCAGATTTTCTTAAACAAGGCTACGAACATCAGTGTTCAGTTTGATGACAAAGTTTTGTTAAAAACTAACCTCAAGCGGTAATTTATGAAATTGCAAAAAACGTTGTACGCAACTCGGTGCAGAACACAATTTTTTTCAGCACTCTTCGTAATTATCCAACTCGGCAAGCCTCGTTGTATAAATGTACGACTCGTGCTGTAAAAATCTTCATTCTGCACCTTGTTGCGTAAACTACTATTATTCTACTCTTCACTATTCAACCACAGTAGGTGCTCGTTCGGTAAAAGCCCTTTGATTGCAATGCTTTTTCTTTTAATTGGAAGTCCGCTAAGTGAAACAGTATTGTAGTTATCGCACTGCTCTCCGCCAAAGTGAAACGTCTTCAGAAAACTTTTGTTGTAGCGCGATGTTTTTCGAATGGAATTTGTCTGCATTTTGCAGTGACTGACCGTTCTTTGACGTCTGTCAGGTGTAGCAGTTATCGTATTTCAATTGATAAGTGAAACGTAAACATGCTGCACTGCAGTGATCGAACATCTACTGTATCTACTCATGGACAGTTTGCATATCTGTCATCACAAGGCCGACAGTGCTGGCAACAGAGTTGTACATATTCAGGATGACTAATATCAAATGATACTCGCTCTCACCATCACTTCAAAAAACAAACGCAGTCCATCAAAGCAGAATCGACTCATGCCAAAGCAAATCAAGCTAACCCTCGTTCGGGACAGATTCGAGTACATCCAACAACAGCGATCGTCCCTTCGGCTTGAACCAAACGATGAAACACGATGGCGTGCTTTGTTTGTAAGTATTTGTTAGGCAATGCAATACTACATAATCAATCGACATTTCATCCTGGCCCTATCAGATGACAGTCATCCAGCAGTGAGTGACATAGGCCTGCGTCTGAACGACTGGTGACGCGCCTCGGGCAGCTCAGGAGATTTACAAACGAAGAGCGGGAGCTCCTATCGTATTGATGAGTTTTCGCGAATGTGTTTGTTAGCGACAAAGAGACGGTTGGCTATTGCTTTGATGGAGGAAGAAGGCACATGTAGAGTTTGCGGCCTTTTTGTGTCAAGACGGTGATGGTGTACAAGACAGGCAGCAGCAACACACCACTTCCTTTTAGATGTTTGAAGCTACATCAGAAAAACGGATGGCCTTGTAAATTACATACAATATATGAATATTGCAATTACATTTGACATCCAAGGTCCTATCTAGGTGTTTTACCAAGCTTGAATGTTTTGAGGCTACTTCCTTTTTGTAGCTAACAGAGCAATCACCATCAAGATGGTGTAATTGAGCGCATCATGACTGGGCTAAATGCAGTTAGTTCCAGTATATTCTCTCTGAAATAATGTTAAACTTTTCTCCCATCACGATGTTATTATCATCTGCTAAGCATACAACCTAAAAACCCTTAACGGCGCGCTTCAATACCGCATCATTTAATCAGCAAACTTTATCGACTACAACTGGATACGCCAGCAAAGTAATAGTAATAATAATAATAGCGTAATGACCAAATACAGTCACGAGACAACTTCTTTGTTAAAGACGCTATGTTAATGAGACATAAATTACAAAGTGCCATTTATTTTGTTGAAACTGTTTTTCGACACCCAAGCATACACTTAACAGCTAACAAAACCAGGAAAATTACCTGCTGGAGACATAGCAACCTCAATTCAATCGTATATTTTTTTTTCTACGAGTACCTCCTGAATCTAAGTACATGCAAAAACAATTTTTTTTCCATCCAGAAAAATGTTCGCTTAATTCTCTACTATGGTACAGAATTTGAGAAAAAAAGATGAAAACTGTGGTTCTGTTTCGCCATGGCACTTCGAGATCACTCTTTCCTTAAGGTGCTCACAACTGCCAGAATGTCGAAATAATCGTTAGTCTTCACCACTAGCACCACTAACCTCTTATTACCATCAATGTGTGGAAAGTGTGAATAATTTAATATGGTATTCGCTATTGAGTATTTACTCAATAGATCGCACTTAAAAACCAAAATTATTACAGCTTACATTTTGTGTAGTTGTATAATATGCACAAATTTCTAAGCAAAGGAAGTACAGCGAGGATTCGGGTTACGACTGCGTCCCGATTAGTGAATCGTATTCGTTTGTTTGGGCATCTGACAATTTATTGAAATACCCCAAGTAACCACAAGCATTATATCATTGCACGAATTAGACTGAATATCAACCTTTGCAATGCGAAATGCAGTAATTCCACACTTGTCATGCAATAATCCTTTAGATTGGCATTATCAATGTGATGATGCATTGCATTTTTCTTTACATTAGGGTTCATTAAATGGTGATATAAGATACTTCAATAATTCAACACTGCAAAAACTGAACAAATGCAATGCACAAACTAGCAAAGTTTGCTCTAACAATACAATTATAAAAGCTTGACTCTAATGGTAAACAAATGAAATCAAGAAGATTGAACAACTTTACGGTCAACTCAAGCGGTCTTCAACGTTTCTGGTTCGACTCCCGGCCAACTTAATCCCCGTTTGAGCCACCGATCGACGACAGCAAAACCTTTTTAAAGATGACCTTTTCTCTTTTCTGTAGGCTGCTATCACATGCCAATAATGATGGAAACCACAATTAGCATATGAGCAGTATGCGAAGCGAAGGGTGTTTTAATCGTGCTTTTCATTTTCTTATATTGATTAAATATCTTCGAAAATGCATTATGTATTTATCAGTAATTTATCAGATTGTGATAAATTACTGTATTCTATTACATATGACATAGTCGTTTTGCCCTCTACTGCAATGATTGAGACAGAAGAACAGTTTCCTTTAAGTTAATGAAATATCTGTTGTTATCACTGCAGCAGAAACGGTCCAAGGCACCAGCGCGTATGGAACTCATCTAGCGGTATTCAACACTTCTGGTTCGACTCCCGACCCGGCGACAAAAAAATAATGGTCAAAACATTCACGTGGGCATCAGTACCGTCGATAACGAAACCGGTGCTAAAAATAGATGTTTGTTTTGGTTTTTCTAGTTGCACGTATCAAGCATGTGCAAATGCAAATGTATAGCACATGCATTTATGTTACTTTAGCAATGGCTGTCAGCGTGCTGCAATATGTGGCACTAATTGGATTTTAGTGGGGCCCTTTTCGACTTTAATATTACTTTAATGAGGTGTTTAAAGTAATGCAGCATTATATTCACAATTTTAATTATCAATATATGGCAAAATTGGTGCACTTATATACGGCTTCGTGGTTACTTGGGACGTTACGGAAACAGTCACATACTTGCAGAAACGCTCTGCGTATAGAAGTCTCGATGTGACGGCTGGCGGTCAGACGTCAAACTCGTTTTCACCTCGACAGTGCTTTTTAGTTGGGTTTTGCCCCAATCAGCAGACACCCAACCATTCAACGAACTATTCCAAACTGCATTCTTCAAGAACAAATGCATGCAATGCAACGCTGTACTGTAACTACAACATGGTATGAAACTTAAGCAGAAATATCAATAAGTTTCAAATTTCTCATATCAAGCTCATATCAATCTCGATATCAATATTATAGAGGTACTTTGATTTACTTTTAAGAATAGAAGAATTCGAATGAACCCCAATTGTAGAGGCGCTAGTCGAGATAAGGACAAAATTGTTTGTTTACAACAAAAATTCAATTTTTCGTCTTCAAAATTAACTAACATTTTGCCTTGGTAGTTGCTATTTTCCATTGGTAATGGTTTCCATTATCATCATTCTTGATGCCCACGCCGACAGATACCGGATTGGCCAGCTAACAAAAAATCCGGAAGATCGCCCGCCGGAGGCATAGCAAGAGCTCCTCAAATTTGTCATATAAATTGTTTCGTACCTACCGGATCTAAGCGCATCTAAAAGAGAAGTAAATTTTTTTTCCAAAAAGTGCTCGTTTGTTTCTCTACGATGCGGAATTCGACATGAAAAAGTGAAAAAAAAGTGCACTTTACCTATGCTGCGCCATGGCAAATTTTGGTGGAGTCACGTTTTTCGTAGGGTTCTCATTCCTGCCACCAGAGAAAAGATTGATTGTTAGCTTCCGTCAGATTTGCCTTTTGCGCCTAATTTGAATAAGACACTTTTTAAATCAATGCATAATTGGTATATCTGGCAGTGCACGATTTCGTCTACTTTTTTGGTTGGTTTTCTGTATACGAAACAAGAAATCAACCCAGAGGTTATTTTTCTACTCATATTGACCCTTGTGTGAGAGCTTCAAGTTTGGCCAAAATGCGTGGACGCTCTGAGTGGGTAGTTTTCAACTAATCGCAGCAGAAAATAGCAACTATGTCATAGTTGTTTCTACCCAGCGTTGACTTTCAAAGTACCCTAGGCCTAGTGGATTGATATAAACTCACTATTGGTTAACAGGCAATGCCAAATTTGGCTTATCGCACGGTCATTATCGGCGAGGTCGCTACCGCTAGTTTTGTTTGTTTTCGTGTGCCCTTCTCAATGCGCTACATTCCGTCCGCTTTAAATATCTGGCGCGACATTTTGGTCCGCCATCTATATGCGCGATTTGTTTTTCCGCTTTACCATGCGCGACGTTTCTGTCCACTATTTTATGCGCGACCCATCGGTCAACTTTTCTATGCGCGATTTGTTTATCCGCTTTTGTCCCATGGGCGACTTTTTTTTTATTTGCCCGCCACTTCAATGCGCGACTCTTCAGTCCGCTTTTCCATGCGCGGCTTTTCCGTCCGCTTTTTTATGCGCGACTCTTCGGCCCGCTTTTTTTTATGCGCGATTTATTTATCCGCTCTTTCTATGCGCGACATTTTGTCCGCCACTTTAATGCGCGACTCTTCGGTCCGCTTTTCCATGCACGACTCTTCCGTCCGCTTTTTTATGCGCGACTCTTCGGCCCGCTTTTTATTCTATGCGCGATTTATTTATCCGCTCTTTCTATGCACGACATTTTGCCCCCACTTTAATGCGCGACTCTTCGGTCCGCTTTTCCATGCGCGACTCTTCCGTCCGCTTTTTTATGCGCGACTCTTCGGCCCGCTTTTATTTTTATGCGCGATTTATTTATCCGCTCTTTCTATGCGCGACATTTTGCCCGCCACTTTAATGCGCGACTCTTCGGTCCGCTTTTCCATGCGCGGTCATTTTGACCCGCTTCGGAATGAACGATGCCAGCGATGGTAAAAAAAAACTGCAATCCACAATTGCTTCACTTTGTTGCTGCTTTCTGCTGTTGCTGGGTGCGACGCTGGGTGATTCCTTTCCAATCCAGTTTTCGTTCTTTAATAAGGTTTCACGTTTATGTTGCGAAAATATTCGCAATACCTGGCAGGAAAGCCATTGTGTGACACTAAATATTCACTGGAAAGGAACCACCCAGTGGCACGTCTTACCTGACCGGCTATCGACTAGGGTTACCATCCGTCCTGATTTAGCAGGACATGTCCTGATTTTGGACTAATTTCGGCAAAAAATTCATAACAAATCCGATGAGTTTTACCAATTTTCGAGAAAATACATGAAATGTCCTGATTTTCTAGACTGTGTAGATGGGAGCCCTACTATCGACGAACGAGAGGCCGAGTGGCATCGCCTGCTTAGATGGTTGCGTGTGCTATCGCCGTCCGCTCGTGACAGGCGTGAATACAGAATGTCCAGCAAAGTATACACTTTGATATAAGGGCTGTTTCACACCCACACACATACACACCGGAACAAAACGGAGCGGCTGAACGAATGAATCGGACACTAGCCGAGAAAGCAAGATCGATGTTGGCCGATGCTCGTTTGCCAAAGAAGTTCTGGGCGGAGGCCATTTCAACAGCTGTTTATCTCGTTAATCGAAGCCCGTCTAGATCGTTGGAGTTCGTAACACCAGAGGAGGCGTGGTCAAAGCGGAAGCCTACTGTTCGTCATCTGAAAGTGTTCGGATCGAAGGCAATGTACCATGTACCAAAGCAGAAGCGGAAGAAATTTGACCAGAAATCTCTCAAAGGAATTTTTGTTGGATACGCCGAAAACTCGAAGGGATACAGGATCTACAGTCCGGTGCTGAATGAGGTAATTATTAGCCGAGACGTCGTTATAGTGAGCGAAGGACAGTTTGCAGAAATTTCATCAGCGGCAGTCGAGCAGACCTGTATGGAATTCGTGGACCTTTTCCCTTGGAATGAACCGGTGGAGCAGATGATTGTTGAAACTCCTGGAACTACTCCCGATGTACACCATGAAGAACAGATGAACACAGATAATGCTGATTTTCAAGATGTAGCACCAGCTGATGTAGTCCCATCACAATCTACAAGCGCAGTGAATGAGGCGATGCTAAGACGTGGCAATAGGGAGCGCCAGTTTCCAGGAAAATATTCGGATTTCGTTTGCTTTAGTCCAGAGGCCGTCATGATCGATCCAGAAATTGATGATCCAACATCGGTAGCCGAAGCGTTAGAGCGAGATGACCACCATCTCTGGTCAGAAGCGATGAAGGCTGAAATAAGATCCTTGGAAGAAAACGAAACCTGGGAGCTGACTGAATTACCTCCTGGCAGGAAGGCGATTCGTTCAAAATGGATTTTCAAAACGAAGCGTGATGCTGATGGTCAAATTGAAAGGTACAAGGCAAGATTCGTAGTCAAAGGATGTTCGCAACGACCTGGAATAGATTACACAGAGGTTTACTCCCCAGTTGTGCGGTACTCTACGGTGCGTTACCTTTTGGCTTTGGCGGTACAATTCAACCTTGACATCGACCAAAGGGACGCTGTTACGGCATTTCTGCAAGGGAAATTGAAGGACGAAGACATTTAAAGACACGGACACGTTCAATGCTTCCAGTGAGCTTTTCGCTCTTTGAAGGAAGCACGACACTAGACAACGGACTAGCATGCAACGCCCAGTGGCACAGCCGAAAACTTTTCCTGACAGCTGCGGCGGGAATCGAACCCGCGCTCCTCAGCACGATGCGACAAAGAGCTTGGTGACCCTAGCCGCACGACCACGGAGCCGCACGACGGAAAAATGACCTTCGTTACTATTTATGTTGATGACTTCCTGATTTTTACGAATGATGCGGCGATGAAGGATAAGCTGAAATCTTTTCTCAACAGCCGTTTCAAAATGAAAGATCTTGGAGAAGCCAAGTTTTGTTTGGGCCTTCGGATAACAAGAGATCGAGTCAATGGCAAGATTTTCGTCGATCAAAAGAACTACATAGAAAATGTCCTGAAAAGATTTAACATGGAAAACTGCAACCTCCCCAGCGGATTCCAGTTTGAAACTCGACAAGACCATGAGCCCATCTACTCCTGAAGATATCGAATCGATGAGAGGTGTACCCTTCAAAGAGGCAGTAGGATCCCTTTTGTATGCAGCTCAAGCGACTAGACCGGATATTGCGTATGCAGTTAATATGGTAAGCCAATTCTGCAACAATCCAGGGCAGCGGCACTGGGAAGCTGTAAAAAGGATTCCAAGGTATCTTCGAGGAACTACTGGTGCTGGACTGGAGTACTCCGTTGGCGGCAACCCCCAGTTAGTTGGCTATACCGATGCGGATTGGGGAGGAGATGTAGATACGCGAAAATCAACGAGCGGTTACATTTTCAAAAAAATGGGAGGAGCAGTTTCTTGGAGTGTCAAGCGACAATCAACCGTGGCCTTATCGTCGTGCGAGGCAGAATTTATGGCGCTAGCAGCTACCATTCAAGAAGCGCTTTGGTGGAAGCAGCTGTTGGAGCAAATTGATGACCAGCAGGCTATAACAATATTATGCGATAACCAATCCGCCATCTGTATTGCGCAGAATACTGGATTTAAGCCCCGGATTGGCCCCGGACCAAGCACATTTCAATCCGCTACAGTTTCGTTAAGGATTCAATAGAAAATGGCGATATCAAAATTCAATACGTTCCTACGAAAGAGCAACCTGCTGATGGACTAACGAAGCCTTTAGCGAAACTCAAGCATCTTGATTTCCGGACGATGATTGGTGTCGTAGGTTAAGGAGGAGTATTGAAGCGTGTTCATTGAAGTAACCTACTTCTCCGGACACTCCTTAGCAACCGTTAGCAACTAGAGTTTGTTGTAGCCTTATCAATAGTTGAAAAATACATTCATTCCGAGTTCAGACTTTGTACAGTAAAGACGTGTTTTACTTCCATTACAATTGATTCCTCCACGAATTCCATCAGGGATTCCTCTGGATATTCCTCCAGGAATTCCTCTAAGGGTGCTATTACACTCTTTGACCAGACGCCAAACATTTGACCACTTTTGACAGATAAATTTTGGCAGGTTGTTTGGCTCTGTTTGTCCCTATTCGTTTTTCGAGAGTGACAAATATTTTTGTTTACCCAGTACACCTTGGTCAAAATTTAACTGTCAAAAGTGGTCAAATATTTGGCATTGGTCAAAGAGTGTCATACTAGCTTAAGACGGTCGTAAATCAACCATTTACGCCAGAAATTCCGCCGGAGATTCCACCAGGAGTTTCTGCGGGATTTTCTCCAGGTATTCCTTCAGAGACGCTTCCAGGAATTCTTCTAAGGACTCCACCTGAAATAACACAGAAGATACATACTCCTGGAATTCCTCCGGAGATTCCTCTAGGAATTCCTTCGGAGAATTCTATCGAGGATTGCTCCGAAAATTCCGATAGAAATTTCTCCAGAAATTTCACCAGGGATTCCACCAGGAATCCCTCTGTGGACTCTTCCTGAAACTCTCCCGGAAATTTATTCACGAATTCCTCCGTGAATTCCTCCAGGAAATCTTCCGTGTATTCCTCCTGCAACATTTACGGAGATTCTCCCAGGAATCCCAGATAGAATTCAAGAAGGAATCCCTGAAAAAAATTCTGGAGAAATTCCCATGGAGGAATTACTTTAGAAATCCCTTGGGGAATCCCTGGATGAATTCTGTTTTGTCAATGGTGCTATTGTTGATCATCCTTGTAATTTTGTATGAAAAACCTTAAACTTAAACCATCTCATGTCTATTTTGGTCATAAGATCAAATTTTCTTTAATACTAAGGCTGATACAAATTTAATTTTGACTTTTTGTCCACCCCCCCCCCCCCTTCAAAATTTTTTGGCTGGATTTTGCATTTTGAGGGGGCAGATAAAAAATTATTTATCAAAATATCGGACTTTGGTGAAAATTCTTTAACAAATCCGATGAGTTTTAAATATTTTTCAAATTAAATGCTTTATTATTTTTATCCCCCCCCTCGACCCGTCAAAGAGTGGTGGGACAAAAAGTGAAATAAATATTTGTAACCGCCTAAAGAAAGATGAGAAAAAATATTCCACTCCGAATCTAAACGGAACCAATACAGAAATACCCTCATATGGCCAATGCAGTCATGTGCTGATTATCGCGCTGCTTGGAAGATTCTAGATAGAAAATCACTGCATTTGAACCGTCGAATCGAGCCTATGCACGAAAACATGTATGTGTCCCCTGTGGGTACCCACCGGAATCGGTTACATGTCCCGCAATGACCGTCACGATCTGATTCTTGGAACTCATATCATTCATGAGGGCCTAAGAGATTGTAAATCAGATCAAAAACCAATTTTTAGTAGCGTGTCAAATAAAATTTGGAACGATTAAGCTCGATCCAAAAAAAAAATGATACCGCTCATGATCAAATTCATTCATCAGGCGTTTGGTGAGATTACCAAGGCTTGCCCGGACAACTGTCAGCTGTCAAATTTGTGCTTCCTAGCTTTCGCTCTCCTTCGTAGCTCAATAGCTCAGCATGATCCACCTTACTATGGGTTGATGAGCTGCCTGGTTATTGCAGATGAACAACTTATCCTACTCACGATTTTGGGGGCTCAAATCTCTTCGTAAACAAAACCAGCGCACCTGATTTTCTTATTTTAAGCATATTACAAGTGAGCAAGAACAGAATAATAAAATGCACTGTTGTGTAAAGCTTGCTTGTTGAGATTTGAGCGTTTGAAGTTTTGATGCACTGCTGAAGCGGGATGTTAAGACGTTTGTCCTTAAATAAAAGCACACCCTCGGAGGATTCCCCAGAGAGAACTCTTCCTGAAAGATTCTCTAGAAGGAACTCCTGAAAGAATCCCCAGAGAGAATTCCTGGAGGAATCCCCACAGGGAAGTACAGAAGAGTATTACAAGTTTTATTTTTGTGTTAAATGTGCTATTTTAACTTGTAAATACATATTCCCCTAGAATTAATGCACATTTATAGGGCTCTGGCAGAATAGAAGCCCGCAATCCTATTTCGATTGCCAACATTCAGGCCATTTCGGGCCGTGAATAAGGTACTAGAGATGTAAACCTTTCCCTGGCACAGACTTCAAGTTATAGAACTCTAGTGATGAAACCCGAATCGGCGTGCCCCCTTAGGATTAGAAATTCCTAGACTAGAAACTCAAGCTAGGAAAGCAACTAATGCTGCGAACGAAAGGCATACTGCCAAAGAAAATACGATTACAGGATTGACTGATGGACCAACAACATTAATGAAACCTCGTCATCCTGTCATCGGAAATTGTTATCCAACTAGGGTAACAGGGCAAAAATATAAGGACTGTTCAATTTATAAAACGGACAACTTTACAAGGCTATAAAAAGAGGACGCGTAGTTCAAATTTAACCACCCTTCCATCGTTGTTCAGTACATCATTTTTCATTATAGTAATGATTTTTGAATCGAATAAAAATAGTTTTAATTCATAGAAAATCGGCCAGGTGTTAAATGAGGTGGATTTTACGATTCCTGAAAATTGAAAATATATATAAAATTACTGTTCACATATGGTATATCGTTTTTAATATCAGATAAGTATGTGTCATGCTGCAGCAGTATGAGTAATAAACATTCTGGTGAAGTTTAAACTCAATTGGAAAATTAGTTGTTGAAATATTAAAGTCTTAAGTGAGATTCGATTTTTTGATTAAAATTCAATTGTAAAGCAAAAAGGACATGAAAATATTCAATAAACATTTTTTTTATGCATCCAGTCGAAAGTAGGAATGATGTGGTTTCAAATGCAGAAAACTGCTTCTTAATAGCATTGCTGGTTTGGTTACTGTGAGCCATTACAGGCACAGTAATCAAAACAGTTTCGTTCTTTGAAAGTTCTTCCAAATAACAATGCAGCCTAATGCAAATTTTACATAACATTGATGTTGGAAATAAAAATTTTTCATCCGATTGTTATTAAATAAGGTGTATAATAACATAGGATCAACTTTGTTGGAAATAAATAATAACATGGTTCGCTAGAGTCGAAAATTTGCATCAATGGAGCAAAAAGAATGCAATTTTTTAAAATGACCATCTTTATGGAATATTTTTTTTTTATCAAGAATGCAATCAAAGTATTTTTTTCTTCAGCATCATTCAGAAAACAATATTCTACTACTCTGGACAAATTTTTAGCCGAATCCGTTATGCTATTGCATCACAGGACTTATATAAATATGTTTTAATAATTTCTTTGTAAACAAGGCAAATCACTTTATCAAGCTGAAGGCTGGCTTGGTGCATTATTACTAACCAACTATTGAGCTTTGCCTTTAGTAGAATAGTATAAGATTCCAATACAATAAAAACTTCATGAAAATATGCATGTTTAGTATGTGGAAAAATATGTCGAATTTTGAGAAATGGGTTTTTATTGAAGTTTTACGAAAACCGCTACAGTTACACAATAAAGAACATTTTGCTCAATGTTATATTTTTCCTACAATTGAGAATAGCTATAGAAAGTTATGCAAAAGACTGGTAATGATTTTATTGAAAAATAAAAAAGATATCGCACAAGCAAGTTGTCCGTTTTATAAATTGAACAATCCTTATGTTTTGTGTTGTGTTTGTCTATTTGTGATGTCCTAGTTTATTACGCATTTGTAATGTTCCACTGTTATGTCATGTTTTAATGTACATTTGTAGTGCTTCATTATATTTTCGTAATAAGGGTCTCCAAAATGATTTCCTTGGGAATCCTCGAAACGAACTTCCGGGGAAATCCCTGGAGAAAACACTTGAAGAAATCTTCAGA
Organism: Aedes albopictus; assembly: GCF_035046485.1. Classification (NCBI taxonomy): domain Eukaryota; kingdom Metazoa; phylum Arthropoda; class Insecta; order Diptera; family Culicidae; genus Aedes; species Aedes albopictus. The sequence goes on from NC_085137.1 coordinate 32,485,811, forward strand.
AGGACCTTCTGGGGAACCTCCAAAATGAACTCCTGAGGGATTCCCTAAACGAAACATTTTACGTAATCCACAAAGGAATATCCTGGAGGCATCTTCAAAAAAAATTTCTCGCGGAAATCCACAGCGAATCCCCGGCGAAATCACCATAACCCGAGCAGAGGAGAATAGCAAATTGATAACAACAGAATCACATAGCTTGTTTTTATATCATAATTTGTTATTGTTAACTTATCAAAATATATCTTTTTAATAACATGTTTTTTGGGCTATCTTATTTTGTTATATTCAAGTTTTTGGGATAAATCCACAAGATAACATTTCAATAATATATTTTGTTGTAGAACATGTTTAGTTATTATTCTGCTATAGAGAATGTACAACTATGTGATGAAGAATAACACAACAGTAACAAGTTCACAAATTTCCTGTTATTAAGTTGTTATTGATCTAACAAAACATGTTATTGAATTATTCTTCTAGGAACATTTTTTTGTTATGATATTTGTTATTTTGCCGCTTATGACAGACAAGTTTATAACATAATATGTTATGTTAATAACATAAAAATTACTGATTCTATTATACAGTTATTAGGCCAAAATAACATATTTTATTATGCTGTTGACATTTTCTTCTACTCTGAAAGGAATTCTTGGAAGAATTTTGAAAAGGAACTTCTACGGAATCTCCAAAAGGAATCTCCAGAAGGAACACACTACTAGAGAGAATTTCTGGTAGAGTCGCCAAAGGGAATTCCTGGCTGTATCTGTAGGGGGAAATTCTGGCGGAAGCCCCGGACAGAATTCCCAGCGGAGTCCCCAGACGGATTTGGCAGGAATCCCCAAACGGAATTCCCGGCGGAATCCCAAGAAAAAAAAATTCCGGAATTCCCGGTGAAATCTCAAGAAAAAAATACCAGCGGAATGCCAGGAGCGAGTTTCTGGTTCCCCTGGTTCCGAGGGAATTCTTGGCCGAAGCTCCAGGGGGAATTCTTGTTGGCATCTCTAGACGAAATTCCTGACGGAGTCTCCAGAGGAAATTCCTGTTAAAATCTCCAAAGGGAGTTCCTGTTAGATTCTCCAGACGGAATTCCTGGCGCAGTCTCCAGAGCGAATTCCTGGCATAATCTTCCGAGGGAATTTCAGGCGGATTTTTTATTCTTAACCACTAATTTGCAGCTCTTTTGTTCACTAGGGCACTACGTGAGCGATTCCAATTGACAGCTGCACTTCCACTTTTGTACAGCACCTAAATGTATTCTATTATTCTACTATATCGAACTGGTTGCTTTTCGCTCTGCTGTCACTTTCTACCCTATCATGGTAGAATGATAAGCACGAGGATGTTGATGTGTGGCTGTTGGTTGTCCCTTTTTCCAGTCCGATTGGGGGTCCATTATGAGTTACCGTTCGCCGATGTCCAAGTATCCGGGTCCGTTTGAACCATGGGCTCAGAAAAGGGTCAGTGTCAGCTGCTCTCAGAGGGAAAGAGCAACTAACGAAAGTGCGGGGGCTGGGATCGAACCCATGACCTTCTGCTTATGATGCAAACGTGTGGCTGAATTTAAGGCAGATCTCCAGAGGGAATTCCAGGAGGGATGCACAAACGGCTTCGGGCGGAATCCCCGAATGAAACTACCGACAGAATCCCAAGACGGAATTCCCGGTGGAACTTCAGATGGAATTCCCGGCGGAGTCCCTAGCTTAGCTCCTAGTGGAAATGTCCGGCCGATACCGAAGAGAAAATATTCTTGACGAATTCCCCAGAGGTTTTGGAAATCCCCGAAAGGATTCCTGGCCGAATTACCAGAGGGAATTCTTGGCGGACAATATCCCGAGAATATCCAAATCTTTCATGATGGCTTTCCTACTTTTCAGTATATTAAATTTAAAAATGGGTTATCTTGATTTTCTGTGCAATAACCATGCAACACTGGAATGAATCACGGGCAACAGAAAACTGACAGCACAGCTCATAAAAAATAAAAAAGAAAAAAGAAAAAAGAAAAAAGACGTCTTCGACCTTTCGGCCTCTACAGCCTGAAAATGACTAACATCGAAAACGGACAACACATGTAACACCCAGTGGCCCAATCAAGAATTTTCCGTTTGACGAAAAGTTTTCCCCGACTGGAGCGGGAATCGAACCCACACTCCGAGACTAACGAGACACCTAAACGACTGACGAAGCAAACCGCTCGGCCACGAAGCCCACTTGCTCATCAAAGGCGTTTATTGAATTTATCAACACAGCTAATGTAAGCAAATCACGCACGCAAAACTTGCACAATAAAATAATAGCATGAAACGAACTCACCGATTAATACATGCATGCCTTCGTTGCTCCAATATTTGTCGAAAACCTAATATCACGTTGGACGGCAAACACTCAAACCGAACTATCGCGGAATGCACGTTATAACTAAGGTTGTAACTGTTTAAGCGCTCATAGAAAATTACGCTGAAAGGCAGGCTCTGTTCCTGTTGAGACGTCAAGCCAAGAAGAATAAGATAATGTGAGTCCTAATAGAGGCTATCTGCCAGATGATATCAACAACTTCACCCAGTACAACAATTTCCCATATAATCGTTTCTAGAATTCTCCGTGCTCAATCCTGTATCCCATAATTTTCACTTTCACTCTGTCCTAGCGCGGGCGGCGGCGGTATGCACAGACATTACATAAAGATGTCTACCTCACGTGGTTACAAAATTTATGTTTCCTCCGCACAACTAATTCTTTCGTCTGCTGACTTAACGGGCGGGGCCGGGTGGTAGTAGCGAGTGGAATTCAAGGCACAGAGCCGCACAAGGATCAGAGAGGAAATAAATTACACCGGAGCTCGGTTCTCTGGATCAGTTCCCGCAAGCATATTCTACTTCACCCGGCTGGGTCTGATGCATGGCTTGGTTGGTCTCGTAATCCTGGTGTGCACTGCATTCTCGTGAGTTGCTACATCATATAGATCCTCCAGAGCGACCTCTGCAGGAAGGTTTCAATTTTCATTCCTGTCACCAGGACTGGAAAGCCATCGTCAGTCAAGCAACGAGCGAGTGGGCCACATGAGAGTCGATGAGTCAAATTGATGATCAAATTTTTCAACAAGTTCAAAAATATGTCTCATTTTGTTTTTTTTTTTGCAAATTGTGCATTACGTACGAATTGTCAAAAAAATTAAAAAAATTTGCTATTGTTCAAAATTTTATACAGGACTTTGGTGCATTTACCCTTCTTTGTATGGTTGGGTTGTTCCGAACATAGTACATAGAATGAAATAGTTACATCAAATCCAAGTCCTGGACCTTTTAGTTCTTAGGTATTTATATGGTACACTGCTATATTACAGGCAAGTGAAGCACCGCGTGGTAAAATTACGACAAGCTTGGCTGGAGAAGCGCAAGAATATGCTAAGCAGGACAAATAATGTCACCCATTCTGTAATTCTGGGATGACGAGGATCCCGAGGACCAAACCGCGCGCCCTGAGTTGTGCTGAGCTGAGCATCGAAGAAAGATGTCAAGTGCAGTCGATGTTGTGAATATGTGTTTATTTATGGGATGTAAGGTTCTGGCTCCGCCGCCGCCGTCATCGGGTGAAAGACTGTTCTGTTGCCCTTGGCTGTCGTCATTCATCCCGAGTTGATGGTGCATCCCTCTCCAACTCCATATGAAGCAAGCTGATAGGAACATCACAGCATACAGGGGAACATCGAGAGCCGTGGAATACATACCATTTGCACTACAGCGACTGTCGTTGGGATGAAATGTAGAGCAGATATTTTATTGACACTTGAGTGCATGCACATTGCACAATTTGTGTCACTGTTGCATTTATGTGTGTTATGATGGGTTGATCCTTGCGTGGGATGTTTTCGTGGCTGTGATAAGATGACAAATTAATTTCTGAATATGAACAGCTTTTGTTTATTCATAGAAGTATGCTATTAAATCTGCATCAAAATGTTAGGCAGTTGTTTCACCTTCTTTTTGGAATGGTGTTCAAACTGGAACATATCCAGCTAAGCTGGATAGTGGATATGTATGTTCCAGTTTGAACACCATAGTGGAGCGGACCTGGTGTGATGGTTAGAACACTTGACTATCACGCCGAGGACCTGGGATCGAATCCCACTCCCAACAAACTCACAAAATGTGGGATCTTCCTTCGGAAGGGAAGTAAAGCGTGAGTCCCGAAATGAACTAGCCTAGGGCTAAAAATCTCGTTAATACAGATAAAAAAACTTATCCAGCTTCTAAGCACTTCCACACAGTGGTGTAGCTATGAATTTAGGGGCCCGGTGCGGAAACAAATGTGTGGCACCCCATGAAAATTACAGATGCACATACATATTTTACAATGAAAAATCTATACATATTTTTCTAAAAATTGTGCCGAAAAGTTCTTTATGCTATTCAGTATCATCATTTCTATTTCTATCTATCTATCTATCTATATAAATGAAAATGGAATGGTGTTTGTATGTCACGAATAGGCTCGGGAACGGGTCAACGGATTCACATAATTCTTTCACCGTCGCATCCGTGCCGAGCTCCGACGTGTTCGTACGAAGAAAATAATTGTGAAAATCGACCGGGAAAGCAACCAAAACGGGAAAGTTTGAAATTCCATTTTGTGGGCCATTTCTCTTCAGAGTTGCATGTCAAAAAACATAGTAGTCAACAATATCTGCCGGGACAGCTAGTGTTATATAACTCATTTTGATATCATAATGACCAACTTTTCCGAACTGGTGCATAATGCAACTCAAATGAGTTGCATAATGAAAAATATTTGCATAATGTTCATAATGCAACTCATTTGAGATGCATTATGAACATTATGCAACTCAAATGAGTTGTATAATGTACAAATCATTGCATAAAATTTTGTTGCAAAACTCGATTTTTTAGCACTCTTCGTATTTATCCAACTCGACAAGCCTCGTTGGATAAATGTACAACTCGTGCTGAAAAAATCAGCTTTTTGCAATTCGTTACATAAATAGCTATTATCAATTTATTTAGGAATTTCACCTAGTAATCCTTTGGGAATTCTTTCGAAGATTGCTTTACCTTTCTCTTTAAGAGATCTTTGGGGCTGTCCATAAACCACGTGGTAATTTTTTGGGAGATTCCGAAGTATACTTTAAGACTTAATGTTATCTGGATCATGTGTTTCACAATGACAATGAACTTTAGCAGATTACTACCACAATCAAGATGACTCGTTGTAAAGGTATTATGCGTTTTAAGGGCGTTTTCATCTATTGAATATTTAAAAATAAATAGAAAGAACAGCCTATGAATAAAAGAAGGGAAAATTATGATGAGCGTGTTCTTAGTTGAGTACAATATAATTTTCAATGAGTACAACAGAAAAGAACGACCCTTTAAATATGAAGAATAGAAGAGCAAACCTAATTGAAGCATCATGAAGAACATTATATCTCGAAAAAAGCATGATAAGAGGAAATGCACAATATCAATGAGGTGTTAAAGTTTCCATGATCTTGATATCTTTCTAAAGAATACACATCGGCACACTTTGTACTCGGGCTAACTTTCCGCTCTTTCGTTTCAATGACTAGATAAGACAATATGGAATTAAGCGAGAAAATGATCAGAAGCCAATACTTAAAATAGTACACCCGATTCTTAACTCCATATAAAAAACAATTTCAAACCCTTATTTTTGCATGATTTGTCGAGAAACCATACTACTTTTTTTACACGGTTTTTCGAATTTTGAACCAAAAACTTTTTTTTCACGGTACGCATCCCCCGTGCAAAAAAAAGAATCGGGTGTATTACAAATATTTCGGGGAAACAGTCCATTCGGGGAAACGGTTCGTTCGTGGAATCGTTTTTCGGGGAAAAAAAACTTTCGGTGAAACTTCATTCGGGGAACTGGTTTTCGGGGAAATGTCGAACAATCCGATATCATCAAGCACTTTTTCCAAGTGAGGATCTTCAAGAACTCTTTCTTGGATATCTTGCTTCGCTTCGATTGCTTCGCTCCAAGCGTTTCTGAAGAAATTTCTTTAGTGATATTCCCAAGAATGTCCTTAAAAATTACTTAAAGATTTCCAAAAACCATTCCTTTGTGGCTACCAGTGCTTGAATCTGAGTGAATATGAAAAATACGACCAGTAATCAGCGCCAGCAACAACTACGAACGAACACGAAAAAAGGGCCAAGATAAACCGAAACAACTGCGCTGCTCATGTTCGCATAGTCGACGTAACCACCATTGACAATGTCAGCATTCATAGGCTAATATCTATCGCATGTGCTTCATTGTGACCATTTTTATTCAATAGAGCACAAGATCTAACCACTAGTTGGATGTCTACACGAAAAAAATCTTGAAACTTTGCATCATTCATTATGAAAATTTCAAAAGTGTGTTGAAAACTACAGTGGCGCTTACGTCAACTATGCGAATATGGGCAGCGCGACTGCTGTTCATTATGGGTTGGTTGGCTTGTGAAGCAAACTAACTGATTACACAGCGTAACAAAAATTAACTTTTGGTCTGTCTCAAGAGCAAGCTTATGTGTCTCTGACAGATTTTGGGCCGCTGAATCCGAATCCGGGCTCACAATTGCTCCAGCACGTCACAATTTTGAGCTATACCTCAATTTATAGGGCAAAATATGCGATTTTGGGCTTTTTCAACTGCCAGTCATTAAGGATGGAAATATTTATTTCGAGCAATCATAAGGTAAATTGATCAATTAACATCTATAATAACGACTTATGCAAAATATTTCGTTTACCAAATCGAATTTGATAGTTTTGGGCGATTTATGTTAGGTACTATATTTCCCATACAAGTCACCCTCCAGAAGTTGCATGCAAGATACATACTAACATAAAATGCTTAAATCTATCAAATTTGATTTGGTAAAACGAAATATTTTGCACGAGTCGATAATATAGATGTTAATTGACCAATTTACCTTTTGATTGCTCGAAAAAAATATTTCCATGCTTAACGGCTGGCAGTCAAAAAAGCCCAAAATCGCATATTTCGCCCTATAAATTGAGGTAAAGCTCAAAATTGTGACTTGCTGGAGCAATCCTGAGCCCGGATTTGAATTCAGCGGCCCAAAATCTGTCAGAGACACATAAGTTTGCTCTTGAGACAAAAAAAATGTTGCGCTGTGTTATCGTTCATGCTCACATGCTGCGACGAGAGTGAAGATGCGGAAATGATTCTGTGGATTTATTTGTTGCTCAAAACTTAAAAAAACATTCATTTTGTTGATATATGGAAATGTTGTAATTGATTATTGTGATCGATTTCATTTGAGTTTATGTTATTTGCACAGTAATAACGGGATAAAAACTGTATATTCATTGCCGTATACGCCAGCAAAGAGAAAGATTCAGAGAGCCATCATTCTGCTGAGTCGCACACAGATCGAAAAAAGAGTGTAAAATTCTGTGACATATGATGCACATGATTGGAGCGTGGGATATCACAGAAGTTTACATGACTTATCATTTAAAAGTCATGAAATATCATGTAAATTTCCATAAAATGTCATATAATTTAGAATGACACTGAGTGTTTACACGACATATAAGACAAATTTACATGATATATCATGTTAACCATTATAGCACTAAGTTTACAGACTAAAATGAAGATTACATGACTTGTAAATCTCATTATTTTTATCTGTGTGTCGTTTCTCACTCTCAGTAATACATTTCCAGCGATTTTTTTAAAAGCTACAAGGATTTCTTAGAAATTTATTCGAGCATTTTTCCAAATATACTATATTAACAATATAGGTCACTTCACGCACGCAGAAAAATAAATTGTAAACACAATTAAATTCCAGTTCAAATCAACCGATTTTTCAGTTTACTATAGCGACAAACTGATTTCTAGTTTAAACTGAACTGTGCTATTGTTTGATAATATAAATATTTTCATTTGTCGAAATTTTTGACAGTTTGTTAAAACAAACAGAGATATGGTATTTTCAACATGAAATAATGGATTGATTCAAACGACTGCACTTTTGCCACTAACAAACCCGGAATGTGATTGTGTTGGTGACGGCAGCAGCTGCGGCAGTTCGGAAATCTATTTTTAGAGCGTCGGTTAGCGGATGGAGAGGAGAACGACTGAAAAAAGACAAAAAAGAGCGAAACCGATCAGCTTTTTGTGGATGCTGTCGTGAGTACCTGCGCGTTATCCATCACGGCCAAAGCTGCACTTGGAAGTTGGCGTGATGGATTTGCTACACCTTCTTCGTTGTGGCGATGTTGGAGTAAGCATTTTATAGCTGTGTGAGTGCTTTCGGACCATGTTTATGGTTTTTATTTTGTTGAAACAAACGAAATTTTTGACATTATATGAAATGATGGTAATCGGTTGTTTTTATCGATAAACTCTAAATGAATACAATCAAATATAACTTTGGAATAAGTAAATTCTCAGTTTGAAAATCAACCATGCGTTTTATTGTTTTAAACAAGCGGCATTTTTCTGCGTGCGTTTTTACATACAACGACATGGAGACACCGTTAGCGAATGATTTCAGCACCACCTGTTGTCAGAAAATGTCAATAATTGTATTTTGATCAATATTAGTTTACCGTGCAATGCGACATTTCTTGATAAAAAAAACGTTGTGGGTGTCGAAATTGTTTGTTCCCAAAAAATCGATCAATAAATAATCGATTTACAATATACGCAAACATAATAATATTTCATCAGATGACATCTAGGAATACATCTATAGAAGAATTTGAATGCTCCCTTATTGTAACGACACTAAAATCGTTTAACATCAAAATTTTAAGTTTCCATCCTCATAATTAACTTATATTTTTCCCTGGTGGTTGCTATTTTATTTTGACAATGGCTTTTAATATCATCATTCTTGATGCCCATGCTGACATTTATCGGATTAAAGGTCCTCAATTTAATCGTATAATTTGTTCTAGACGCATCTGGAAGAGAATTTACTTTTATGTACAGAAATAGATCGTTTGGATTTCTATGGAGCAAAACTCGTTAAAAAGTGAAAAAAGTTAATTTTACCTATGCTGCGCGTTGATGGAGTCGTACTTTCGTCAGGGTTTAAATACCCTATTGTTGTTGTTCAAAATGCTGTACTTTTCCTAGTCATACTACACCAGGACTTTACCGAGAGATCATTCATCCATTGATCATATTTCATGGAAGTTCGGAAAAACGATCGTTGCAGCTAGACCCTATGGGCTATAGAAGGTACTAAACGTGAAAAATGGTATTTGCATGTCACAATTTGGATTGGATATGTGGTTTTCAGACTCGTAGAGCTCGATAACGCGTTAAAAGGTTCACATATCTTTCACAACGATGCCTGCACTCAAAGTGTTGAGGTTTGATAAAAATAAGAATAAAAAATCGGTCGAGAAAACACTGACAACTTTGAACTTTTTTTCTGATTGTTTTACATAGAACTGCATATAAAACGTGGGTACAATGTTGGCCAGGACAACTACTTTTGATTCAATAGTACATTTTAGGTTGGAGATAAAAAGGTGAACATGTTTTCGTAGACAAAGCGTTTTCTCGTCGTTTCTGGACGTATCTTTGTAGTGAAACGTATATAATTTGGAAATCACTCGTAGACTTCATGACCTTGAAGAATTTTGAGTTTTATTATCAAAACTTTTCGTGAGATCGAACACACAAATTCTATGTTGAAGTCAAGCTAGATTTTATAAGACTTTATACACGATTATAAAAACGGCAAAAATCAAGAAAGTGAATCCGTGATTAGTTCATTCGCGTTTTCTTTTCATTTTACAATGTGCTTCAATTCATGTCAAATCATACTTCAAGTATTAGGCTTTGGTAAGTTAAAGTTGGGGTGTGGGTAGGGGGTCCTATGTTGGTCACTTTAAGCTATAAAGGCAGAACCCATTTATTACGTTTATTCATTGGCGCTTTCCTAACCTCAAATCTACCTGTTCAACAAGCGAAAATTATTGAATTGCGATTTTTTTTCATTTAGACTTTGATGCAATAAATTTCGCCGTTCTCAGATTTCCCTTTCGATTTCGCTGTCACTCTCAGTCACAGGGTTTTGGTAACTCGCTCGATAATGTGACAATTTTCGCCGGTCGTCTCAATGTTTGCCATAGTGGTTTCTGCTTTTAGTGGTGTTGCGTGTACGTACACGCTGCATTACACGAACACCACCTGAGTTACTGGTTGAAAATAGTAAACAAAGATCAGCTGTTCCCAGCAAAATCAAATGGGCATATTTTCAACCAGTAGATTTGTATTTGTGTTCGTGACACCGCGCTGCGAAACCACTATTGAGGTCTTTTTTTTCTCGGTCCACAAGCTGGTCATGTTTACGTAACAAAATCAGCTGGTTCACCGATGTTTACATTCATTCTCATTGTTCTCAGCTACCAGCTGTTTATGTTTTCAGCTATTTTCGCCTGAATTGGGGAAAAACGGCGAAAAGATGTCATAAATGTTAGGTTAGTACCTTTTTGAGGCGAGTTTAATTTCGTTGCTAAGGTCTGATTATTCATAAAAAAATACAATAGCTTAATTGGTAGAAAATGACGAGAATTGTCGTTTCCGTCCATTTTCAATTTGATTCTGATCCTGATTTCTCCGCAAATTCAAGATAAAAAAACACAATATGCAAGACAAAGTTAGCCGGGGACAGCTAGTTTATTAAAAATTCGGTAGAGAGAGCTCTAAAAATACCTGTGAAAATGCGAACAGAATAGTAAGAGGAAGTTCAGATTCTGATAAAGTTGGTTTAGCACGCCAGAAAATGTTTAAGTAGAGCTAATTTTTTCTTATTTGAATAGTTGAAAAAAATCGATTATTGTTTAATCGATTATTTAAGAGTAAGTGGGCACCCCCACCATGCAATGACAGCTTGACAGAATAAACGTCATTTGGATGGCGCATGCATTTAGTGTGTAGTAGGACCTCTTCTGCCGCTTGGTGGCGACACATTCTCTAAAAAGGAGTCGCCAAAAAATCGTAAGAGTGACCTATATTGTTAATATAGTATATTTGACAAAACTTACAATAGGGTTTGTCCTAAAACTGTGAGGCTCATAAAGAGAGAGGGGCCTTGGGCAAAGTCTGCGGTCCATACAAATTTAGAAAATTTTGTGTGATCAAAAGTCTACGAGAGTGGAGGGAAGGGAGGCTAAGATGGCCACAAATGAGTCTACGTAGTTTATGGACAACGCCCTAGAAGGTTTCCGACTTTGATGCAAAATCATTGAAAATCTAAACATTTGAAACAAACTGTAAAGCATCGTGTATACTAACTAGCATGAGCAGAACTTGATTTATCTATCAGAGGGTGTGACAGACAAGCTTGTCGCAAGTTACCCCATCTGGCTATAGCTCAAATAGCATAATTTGTACTCCTATTATTTAATTATCTAAACCGGTAATGTAGGCATTCCGATGAAATCCTTCACTTCATCTAGGTTCAGAATTGATTTTAGTGATTGTTTCAGAACATCTATAAACTAATTTGGACGAATAATGAGATAAAATATGAATATCCAGAACGATAAAAAACAAATAAATTAATAATAAATAAAATAAATAAATAAATAATCGACAATCTTTTTATTACTGTTTCGACGTGACATGTCTTCAGATCTTGATTTTGAACAAAAATGCATGCTACAATACTAATCGTGATAGAGTCTCTCCATTAATTACGTAATCTTACAAGGGGAAGGGGTGTCGAAAAATCGTTAAAATTCCCTTGCGTAATTAATGGACAGCCCCAAAGTAGCTCAAGTGAGGGCTTCACCAACAATATTTTTGATCTGAATAGGTGTATTTCAAAAGTATCAAAGATTTGTTTTCCTTCAGCTGTTACCGTAAGCTTAGTCAATAGCTATGTTTGATCCTGTGGTTAGGATATCAGGGACGTATTCATAATGCTCATGAATTTTACTTCTATATTGGTACTGAATTTCGTAAAATTTAATTTTGATTGCTAAAGATGGCCTACATACATAGAGTAATCCCCAAACTTCTAAACTAAGTTAAATAACTAAATTAGTTTAACTATTTGAATAAAGTGTGTTATTTGTTAAAAAAAAAACTCTAAATTAGTCATCTGTGCACCCCATTCCCAAAACTCCTCATAATCACGAAGGGGCCCCCATATACCTATCGGCAAATCTGCGAAGTATTGAACTTGTACTTATATAAAATACAGGTATGTTCAGTTTTTGTCACTATCCGTTTATATCACTATCCGTTTTTGTCACTATCCGATTTCGTCAACATTTCATTCCGTTTTTGTCAACACTAAAGTTTTTATCAAATTTGTTCCCTCGAACACGAGTTATTCATAGTTTAATATTAATCTTGATGTATTGCATCCAAGAATGAATTTTATGCAACCACCAATGATGACATAGAAGACGTATACGTGTAGTAGTAGCTTTCATTAACAATTTTGTCGTTTTGTAAAATGGCCCAATCATTTTCCAAGTGTAGAATAAGTAGTTAATCATGATAGATCTATAATAGATGGGATGTGCATATAAAACCATCAAAGGACGGACTTGATTATTCAGCAATAGAATAATCGAACTTTTTTATTATTTTATTAGCTTATTGTGTTAGGGCACCTTAATTGGTGTCCCTTCCGGGGATTGCTCTAGGATGTCCATCTGGGCTTCCTTCTGCAGATACTTCTTCTCCTTTCTTCTTTTTCTTCTTTACGGCTCCGCGTACCAACTGGAACTTGACCTGTCTCTTCAAGTGTTCTTCGGGAACTTAAACAGTTTAAGGCTTTCTTTGCCAGTCATCGTCTAAATTTTTACACTACAACCTTTTTACAAGACATTTTTTAAGTAAAATAAATTTCATACATTTTACACGATTTTCATGAAATTACGTGATGTATTGAATTCTTCTCTCCTGCTCGCTGTTTCTTTCCGACGGGGCTCACATTTCTACCAGAGATCTCTCTTGTTATCCTTGATACCCTGACCAAATTTTCCCGACCGAAACTGCTATATTCACTAGCCTAACCGGAGATTCCTATTGAACTTTATCCGGTATTTCATCGATTGCTCCAAAAATGTAATCTTGGTTTCCTTCAGTAATTCCTACTAGCGATTCTACATTGTATTCCTCCAGATTCCTTAATGAATTTCTTCTAAGAAATCGTCAGGAAATAATTCAAAATTGAATTAGGAATTTAGTCTTTCAGAATTATTATTTTTCCAGGAAAGAGTAGTCTAGGATCTTGGAAAACAATCTGTTGATTTCTCCAGCAACTCCTGAATGGTTCCCAGAAGAAACAAAAGATTCTCAAAAAATCTGAAAGAAATACCATCAAGTCTGAAAGTATCTCTTAGTATTAGAAATTATACAGGATTCCTAGGAGCAATTCTTCAAGGTTTCCCACAAGGAACTTCTGGTGGATTCTCTGGAAAATCTCCCCGGAGATTTCTATAAAGAACATCAGGAGGACTCCCTGAAGAAACTTCTAGAGGATTTGAGGAAAAATAATCCTGGAAGATTACTAGACAATACTCATGACTAAACTTATGGGAGATTCTCAGGAAACGCAGTAAGAAATCGGGGAGAATTATTATTATTATATTATCTTTATTAACGAGATTTTCAGCCCAAGGCTGGTTCATCTAATAATCATGGGGCAAGATGAGAGATAGAATCCTTTTGGAAAATCTCTTGGAAGTATTTATAACAAAAGTTCCAGTAGTAGTAGGTGTTTCTACTGCGCATACCAAAACCAATACCAAAACAAAGTCCTATAGGAACCTTTCGAAGAAATTTTTGGATGCAGGACATTTCAGGGAAAAGTGTCATTAGAAACTCTTTAAAGAATCCAAGAAATAATGTCTGATGGAATTCTAGAAAAAAAACTGTTGAAGGAATCCTAGAAAGAAATTCTGGAGGAACCCCAGAAAGAATCCCTGGAGAATTTCTGGTGGGTTTTCAGAAAGTAATCTTGGAAGAAAAAAAGGAATTCTGAAGAAACGGAGAAACTCCTATGTTTCAAAAGTAAATTCTTGGTGAATCTCCAAAGCAACTATTGGATGAATTTTAACAGGATATCTAGGTTAAATCCCCGAATGATTTTCTTATAGATCACTTTGTGCATTAGGTCCATTCTAGCTCAAGCCGTACACTTCGTCAGCGAGCTGTTCCCAACAGAATGCTTAAGGAAAGTTGATAAATTCCAATTCCTGGTGGAATATCTGAAGAGATCCCCATAGAAACTCCAGGAGAAATTTCAAAAGAGACATCTAGGTTGATTCGAGAAGAAATTTATGAAGAAATCATAACGGACAGAACCTCTTTTCACTAAAAATTCATATCGAATTCCAAAAGATAATCAAGCGGTATGGTAAGGTAAGGTAAGAACTCTGGAGGAACTTCTTGAGGAATCCAATATTCTGGAGAAGCTACAAGTGATTGCTTAGAAAAAAATCCTGGATTGGACGAAACTTTTATAGGAATCTGTGAAGATGATACTCGTGGAGAAATGCCTTCCGGAAGGAAGTAAACATATCCTTTTGTGTTAGGATATCGAAATTACGTTCCTGGAAGTATGTCATATTTTAAAACGTCCATCCGGATACTGGAACAGTGGAACTGTAATATGTGTCATTCTTGCGTTCAACGAAAATAAATTTTCAAAAATGTGGTCACACATGTGGTGAAAACCTCTTGTCGGCGTCACAGTCAGAAAACTGTTATTTGAACTGTGCAACCAAGATGTGCTAAAAGACATCAAAAAACAAATAAATTTCATAGTAAACTGCATATTTTAACTTTTGGAATGTGTTCTACAGTAAAATTAATATTAAAATATTGCGAAATATTTTGCCAAAGAAAATTATTCCGTTTTTATCACTATTCCGTTTTTGTCAACTGAAATTCGCGGACCGTGTTGATAAAAACGGAACATACCTGTATTCGCTATTTAAAGAACTTAATTCAAACTTATGTTAGAAACCTTTCCAGATTTGGAGGCCCTCTGAGTTCGGAGTTTGCTATGACACTGGTGAGGATCTGATTTTGTAAGCCTCTGGTAGTGACTCTGTTTCTGCTGCCTTTCCGCTGTAATGTTCAAAGTGAACAAAACTGGGAACATCACATTATTAAACAATATTTGAGCACTAGGTACTTGCGTATTTCTATATTCGATAACAATAAACTGAAAAGGAACGCAAGTAATTCAGAAATACGATACTGTTATAGATTTGTTACCTTTCCTATTGCATTACGTGTTTCCATCGCTTACGTAGTGTACCGTTTGGGTCTGAAATGTTTGTTCTGGTCAATCACGGGGGGAGTACGGTGGGATGTCCCACCGGATGTGTACGGTTATCTTTGCTTTGCTTTGCTTTAGAGCATGAGCACGAGCATTAGCATAGATGACCGCACAATTCGTAGTTGCTAGTCCGTGATTGACCGGAGCAATCGAAATTGCACAGAGAACCAATGAATGGGGTTTGGGACTAGCACAGCATTCTACGGTTATTTTTGCTTTGCTTTAGATGACAAAATAGTTATTTACAAAGTTTTTTGTAATTACGAAAAACACCCATCGATTACCACCTTCATTTGCTACACAAACACATTCCGGCAGGTGGGCTTCCACGTGTTTTAGCCTATTATCCAATCAAGTAGGTATTTCAGTAGGCCGGTAGATCAGGACAGACCGAGATGACTGTCACAAATTTTCAAGCTCCTGCCCAGTTCGGTCTGGCACTTAGCCTTCAAATTCGGCAAGAAATAATACCGGATATGAACTGCAGGACGTGCCTGAACATAAAAGAAATACACTTCCGGCAAATATACTTAGTTTGTAGTGCAAAAGAGTGTAAAAGAATAATCAAATTGGCCATACAAACAACAGTGCCGAAAAGTACTACTTTTCGGCACACTTAAGAGTGCCGAAAAGTAGTACTTTTCGGCACTGTTGTTCAAGTGTGGAAAAGTAGGCCTTTTCACGGCATTTTCTCTGATGGAAAAGTGAGACTTTCCACAACGTAATTACAAAAAATAATATTCGGATCAAATTTAAAAAAATGGGTATTAGAATACAGAATGTGTGTATGTAGGATACCAACTGCATATATAGGTACACCCAGATCTTTTTAAGTAATTAGTACCTAGCGTAATCGAAGAAACATGAAATGCATTTCAAAGTGGTGAATTAGTCATGGCGGCAGAAGTGAGGCAAGCAACAACAATGTGAGTTTTTTTTTTCTAGCTGAACAGCGACAAAAATAGGTTCATGAGCATGAGCTCTTCAAAACAAAATAAATAAGAAATTCTCTTTTTTTTTAATTTAACTTATTCAAAATAAACTATTTACTATTCAATTGCAATCATTTCAAGGTATTTAGTATCAATCAAAAACTGAATTTCATGTAAAATATATTGATCACATGGTAACGTTCCAATACGTATTCTTCCGAAACAGACATGTTATTTATTAACCGTTCCCAAATCTCATTTCCCCCACACACTGGGTCTAACGTCGCAACAACCCCGATTCCCGCAATTCATCATTCTCAGAGGAAATTACTTACCATATACTTGCTGCCCGCCATCGCTGCCTCGCATTCGTTGTTCCTTCGATCTGCGTACTCGACGTACATTTTGATTGCCTTTTTTTATTTTGGGGAACAATTTCCACCGTGCCACTCGTTGCGCTTTATCTCCACGTTCACCTTAAAACACTCACAGCCCCACGGATTGGAATAACATTTCCCGCGATAATTTTCCTTTTTATTTAGAATTACGATATCACAAAACACCACCTTTCATCACCTTCGCTGTGGTTTCACAACATCTTTTGCAGCCACTTCGGAACACGCTTTATCTTCTATTTCCCGTGTCGTTATGGGGATGGAACCAACGAAATTGCCACACGTACGCCTCGTTTTGCTCTGCTATCACCTTTATTGATGCGCCCTCGCTGCTACTTATTTATTAAATTGAATTACGAACTTTTACGACCAAGCACGCGTTCACCCCGTCAGCACATTATCAGCCCGCTTCACCTGGCGCCGGGATTACCATCGGAGGTAATCGGAGGCTATTTTCGGGAGCATCAAGCCGCAACTTACGCACGAACAATCACGAATCCCACCCGGGAAATCTACTTTTTTGAATTATCGATATCTTCCTATACACTCGCTGTATAACTACACTATATTCACAGCATAAGTCAAGCAAAAACAACGACAAGGAGATGCTCAGAAGGACGAAAAAGCGTACGTAAGCTAACAGCCAATAAAAAATCGAACTTTGAATTTCTTTCTGAACATCCTATGTTTGCTATGGAGGTAGGACGTTTACACGTACACAAGCATGGTTGCATCTACCGACCAAACGCTCCGAAGTCGAAACCAAGCGAGGGACAACTTTCACGGCGTGACACTAAATCTCCGCAGCTCCTCTATAATGCATGTCGACGACTTTCCGGTGACTTCTTGATCGACCTGAACACCTCTCGCGAACTTTTCTGCAAAACCAGGGATATCCGCGTTTATGGCTTTCAGTCTTTTGATTTCCTCGATTGGTTAATGAATGGTTGGTTCGTTGCGGTCATCACATGTTGTTGTGTGTGGACTTAGCGTGGAACCATTGCTGTTGCGCGATTGCTACTGATTTCGTTCCGTGTTACCACAAGCACACACAGCCTGAAATGAAAACCAGAGAGAGAGGAAAAAAAAAGCAGACATTGATCCATTACTGACTGACCAAGCAATAACTTCCGGTAACGAACAAAGATTAACAAGAATGAAAGCAAAACAAAGAATGGTCTGGTCACCACTGACTGAAACAAGGCACAAGGGAAAAATGCGAAAATTGATTTTTCTCATTTTTCTCGCCATTTACCTACGCTTGAGTGGCTATTTCCGCAATAAACACTACCCCACCCGCACCTAAATAGTACACTACTTGTCTCCTTCTCCTAGCCAAACATTTTTATGTTATTGTATTGATTTTGAATGAGTCGAAATGAGTCGTAGCTTGTGTTGCTTGTTACACATTTTGTAGAAATGCATTGATGCCATACAAGGATGGGATCATTCATTTGCAGTCATTTACATTCACTTGCGAATAACTCGCTTCAGAAACATCGTAGCAAAAACTAATGTATGAAGCACTTTTTCATTTTTGTTTTACCTGAAACTTTGTAGAACAATGTACTAGCATAGCGTCAATAATAAAGTCAACAGAAGGCAGCAAACGCAACTCTCCACGGCGTGAATGTAATTTACATTCACTGCGTGGAGAGTTGTCTTCACAGCTCGTTCACGACCCTAATGCTATTCGGCGAACTTTCAGATAAAACTACAAGGTTCAATTCATCCGTACATAGTTTTTTGATAGAATGCTTCTGAACTGAGATAGTATCAAGTGAATGTAAATCTTTGCAAATGAATGATTCCATCCCTGATGCCATATAATCTAACAATAGAAATAATAGTCAAATGGTCGATTTTAATATTACGCTCCATGGATTTCTCCTAGAATTCCCACTAAGATTCATCTCGGAATTCCTATCGAGAAACCGTTAGAGAATCGTCCCAAAGTTACCCTGGAATTTCTTTCGGTATTCCTCTTAGGAGTTTTAAACATCCTTCCAAGGATGCTTTCAGGAATTCTTCCAGGTATTCCAGCCGGATTCTTTCTGGGATTCTCAAATATTTCTTCAACAATTCTTAACGGCATTCTTTCCGGGCTTACCGCATGGATTTCACCAAGGATTCCATCATAAATTCCGGGGGTACACTAGAAATTTCTTCGGGATTTCTGTCAGGGATTCCACCAGGGAGTCCTGCCGGGATTTCTTTATAGGTTCTTTCCCAGCTTAGATTAGGTAATTCTCCAGGAATTTCTTCTGGGAGACCTCCCTTGATTCATTCATTGATTCTTGTCGGGTATACTTCAGAAACTCCTCCTGGAATTTCTTCAGATATACCTCCCAGGATTCCTCTAGAATCCTTTCCCTCATTGATTCCTTCTGTTCCAAGAAACAGAACCAGCTGAATAACGGTTTCTTAAGCTAGAGTTTGCTTAAGAGTAGTATGTTTCACTCTTATTCAGCTAAAATGTTTGTTGGGACTCCCAGGATTCTTTCCAGAACTCGTTCAGGGATTCCTTCAAGGACTCTTTATAAAATTGGATAAAGCTCTGATGATTTTGGATAAAACTCTGATGATTTTTTCAGGGGTTTCGTCTTTTATTTCTCCCTGGTTTCCTTCTTGGATTCCT
Organism: Aedes albopictus; assembly: GCF_035046485.1. NCBI lineage: Eukaryota > Metazoa > Arthropoda > Insecta > Diptera > Culicidae > Aedes > Aedes albopictus. The sequence goes on from NC_085137.1 coordinate 32,505,107, forward strand.
TCTTGATTTTCCCAAGTTTCTTTTAGAATTTTTTCAGAAATTCCTCCCAAGATTTCATTGGGGACTTTCTATTTTCCCTAGTTTAGAGTCTTCTTCTAGCATTCCTTAGGATAGAAAAAAAACTAGCTTAGTTCAGTGCTGCATTCGTCAGATTTGTGCCTCTGAAGTTTATATACAAAATAGAAATTGAATTTCTTGATGCCGAAACTGGATGATATTTTTCAGCTTTAGAAAGCATTTTTGAACGAAACGTCAAAACATGTGATTCGTGGAAAACTTATAAACATATTCCACTAGGGGAAAAATCAGGAGATATCTAGAACCTCTCCTCTGAGTGTGTATGGTAACCGATCTTGAAAATATTGCTTCGTTATTTAATAAATAAGTACGCAACAAGAAATGGAGAAATGCATCCGGTTTCACTTAAGGGACTCCTGCCATAATTCCTTTACGGTTTTGTCCCAGAATTTCTTACAGAGTTCATTCAGGGATTGCTCCTGAAATTCATTCAACGAATCGTTCAGGAATTTTCACTGGGGTATCTCCAAGATTCTTTTGGGGATTCTTTGCAGGATTTTTGAAGGTTTTTTTTCCGCAATTTTATCAAGGATTCCTCGATGATTCTTTCAGGGTTTCCTTCAAGAATTTCTCCAGGATTATTTCAGACATCCCTCCCGGAATTACTACCGAGATTCCTTGTGAAATGCCTCTCGGGATATCTACAGGAGTTTCTTCAGGGATGCCAACGGGATTTTCCTGATACTATATTTATCCAGATTTTTGCGAGGATAACTTAGGTAGGGGGAAGTAGAGTCTTCCCAGCAGCAGCGTGCACAGGGAGTGGCGAAGCGGGGCAGTTACCCTCTCCCACCCACTTGATAAAATAATATGTCTTAAAATATGGGCAGACGTCGAAAGAAGCCACTACTCGAGGATTAATAGCATTTCATGAACCATATTGAGACTAATTGGATTATATTGCCATCAAATGCAGCATACTGACATTATGCAACATCTTCAAATTCCATGCACCATATGAACATCTCATCTAATAGATCAGCTAAGCATTTAATTCACATTTGAATTTTATAGGCTCTAAGATATTCACTGAATCGTCTAGGCATCCATGCTGATCTCACGCATCATCTTTTAACCAATTAGTGATGTCAGCACCACATTTGAACAACTTGTACCATTTTGTCAATTCGTATTCCAAAACTGTATTCCATGTACGTGAACCATAGTAACTTCGGCACCACATTCAATTCCAAGCACCTTTTATTGCAATTCGTGCACTTAGTTATACAAAATGTCGAGAATCACTAAATGACACAATTAGGTATCTAATGCATCGCACTAATATCATGCACCATCAATAAATTTCTTGCACCTTCAAACCTTTCCATGCACCATTTCAGCATTTATTATATCTAATGCGCCATTATGGTGTGATCACATTAAATACATTTTTGTATTCTATGCACCATTTTTGCAATTGGTGCACCTCATCATGTAACATGTTGGTAATCACTAAATAACGGTGACAACTAATGCAGCACATCATGCGCCTTCTTCTAAGCTACGCATGCACCATTTCGCCATTCATTATATCATCTAGGCATCTTATGCACCATTTGACATGGTTCCATGCACCATGGCATTTTGCATACATAAGAGCATTCCATGTACCTGCACCATATTGACTTTCGCTCCACATTGAGTTTCCTGCACCATTTTTTGCTATTCGTGGACCTAAACATGAAACATGTTGAGAATAACAGAATCATGGTGAAACGAATGCACCATACTGCTTCTCTGCATTCCATGCACCACCATGATGTTCACAGAATCCTCTAGGCACAATCTCACGCACCATCCATGAATCAATTTCATGCACTACGCAATCGTGGCGTTTACCATGTTGAACCATTATGATTATTTGAAATTTCGTACATCAAAATAGCATTATATTCACCATGTCACATGTATGTAGACTCTATAGGCTATAGCTTTTTTAACAAGTGTCTGATCACGTTGCGGTCTTCGACAAAGTTTTTCGGTGTATCCTAAGCTATATTTCTATAGAATCGATTACGTGGTTTAAGTAAACATAGTGCCCCTCTTGAGAAAAATGCAAAAAACGATGTTTCCCCATCTAAACTACCATACAATCTTCAATCGAGTTTAGCACCGCCCAAATGTTAACAGATCGAGCTGAAAATTTGACCAGAGCATCGTGGCCTCATAAAGAACGAAATAAGAAGGGGGCCCATCGAACTTTTTGGCATGTGATTTTTTCATACAATCTTGAGCCACCCCACCGTGGAAGTAACGAAATCCCGCTTGTCCACCCCCATATACATCCTTTCAACAATGTTTTCAGGCGTGATATCTCTATCGTATAGCTCCTGCATACTCAACCTTTTCTCCACAAAGTGAGGACATTCGAAGAGCACATGTACCATAGTATAGAGATTGCTACTGTCGCGAGCAGCTTACACTAACTCGAGTCTATTGCCGAGCTATTTGACATTGTCTTTGACAATGCCATTATTGCCATGCTTGCCCTTTTGCAGGCATATTCCACGTGGCTCCCAAATTTCAGCTTATCGTCGATCAATTGCTTCAGTGCGCACTTGGAGTTGATCATGCACTCGCCTCTGGTGACCACTGCCTGCTGTTTACCACCACCCCTCCGTTTTGTACAGCGCGAGTACCAGCTGTCTCGACCTCGTCCAGTCTTCCACTATGCTAATTGCGTGCGCTGCTGACAGTTTCACTTCCTCTATCGGCTCGCCGTATACCACGAGGGTAATATCTACGGCAGTGCCGACCAGCTTTACACCCGGTGGGAAGTGTGAGTCTCAATACCATATCATTCGCTGCGTTTAATAGTACCGGGCCCAGCATGGGACCCTAAGGTGCCCCCGCAGTGATGTTGTAAATAGCTCCTCTCGCCTTCCTCGGTGTCCTAGATTAGCACCCTATTCTGGAAGTAGCTTTCCAGTATCCGGCATAGGCTAACCAGGACTCCAATGTGTTGTATGGTGCACTCAATGACGACCAAGTTGACGCTGTTGAACGTATTCTTCACGCCTAGGGTGTTGACAGCGCAATAGGAGATTCCCGTTCGCATTCTTTGGAATGCTATCTCGGCCGTTTTGCTTACAGCCCTATTAGCGTCCACCGTCGATCGACCCTTCTGGAATCCGAACTGATTATCCGAGAGCCCAAGGTCATCTGGTTTCTCGGTAGGTATAGACCATCAACCTCAAAAGAATGATCCGTTCCAATGGCTTCCCGACCGTGCCCAGAAGATAGTTATATCTGTATGCCGACGCCAGGTAACTTCCTGGGTTTGGGTCAATCTTTGCTTTTTCCACCCCTTCGGAAATTCGCCTCTGTCTAGGCACATCTGCATAGCCATTCCAGACATGTCGATGGCCGTCTTGATGGCTTCTGTCGGAAACTGTACGGACGTAGAGCCATGTTCAACTCGAGGGAGCGTTCTGGGGCTGCTGACGCACCCTTCGTTTTGACCATGATTGCTCTGTACTCAGGGAGTCGAGTTGGTTGCCTGGCGGAGATTGTTGAAGCACGTCCGTCTACACGCTTTCATCTCTTTACTCAGTACCGTTTCAGCCACCCTGTAAGCCTCACTTCGTTCCATTCTACCATCATCGAAGTGAGCTCTTTGCATCCTCCTCTTAGCTCTTAGGAGTCTGAGCGTGATCCATCATCGCCCCTCCAATCTGAGATAGGTTTTAGACCCGGACTCCAGAAGACCACATCAATGATTCTGCACCGTTCCTACTGCAGGTTTTTTTTATCACCCACGTTCGCCTACGTGTCTAGACATATCTTCGAATAGAGCCCAGTCTCTCGCGTTAGTCGAGCGGCTACCCCACACAATCGCCCAGGCGTTGAAGTCTTCACCGATGACCACGGGGCTTAATCCCACTAGTAGGGTCAAGTGGGGTAAAATGCCATTTTTCAAACTTTCATCGTTTTCAATGATAATTAGCCTCATTTGTTAGGCTTCCAAAGTAGTAACAGCAACTAGACAATATTTGCTCGATACCTCAGCAAAAATATTCACAAAACTATTGCATTTTCATCGATTTTCAGCGATTTTAAAAACTGATTCGTAAAACGGAAGTGGTGCAAAACGACCATCTGCCATGGGGTAAGATGCCACTTCATGAAAACATTCAAAAATTACGTCCATCAGTTTTCGGGCATTTCCGACTCATTTTTCCCCCTCTGTCCCGCTTTCTCGTATACTCAATAAATGGAGTGTTACCCCCCTCCCCGCAAAACGATAATCGTAATATTTGAATGACCCCTAACATGGAAAGCTTAGACATCAACAACCATGCGTCTCCATGCGTGCATCAATCTCGTTGGAAACACTTGGCTGGTAATAAAAATCACCAGAAAACCTTAATTGCAAGCACGAAAAACCGGAAGTTGCCAATTTTCATTGGGAAATCAAAGGATTTTTCGTGGGTTTGGTGGCCTAGCTTCTAGAAGAATGTTTGATGCAAACATATCTTGACATCATTTACCTATAGCAATGATCAAGTCCCATCCAGGAATGATTTTATGAGTTGGGCCATTTTACCCCATCTTGGCATTTTGGGCTTTGTTCCCCTACACGGGATCCCAACCGGTGGTCCGCGGCCCCTTGGGGGCCGTGAAGCCAGTTCAGGGGGGCTGCGATGTTAGCAAACAAAATTGTTAAATTTTTATTCTATTTTGTGCAAATTATTCCAATTTTTAATTTTGTATACCACCCCCCAAAAGCCACAATTTAAGAAACAAATTTTCAGTATAAAACGCCTTCAGAAGAAAAATTTTTCGGCTGCGCCGCTATTTTTCAGCAACGACTCAAATTAAACATACATGACATCATTGTTCACAAAATGTGAGTGCCCAATAAAAAAACGTATCATTAATCGCCCAAAATCCCTCCCACAGAAAATGTCTGACTTCGTCACTCTACATAAAAAAAAATTGGTTTCGTTCATTTAATTCATATTTTTTTTCCTAAAAATTTTTGTTGGGCCCCAAATGTTTTGACAATTCTTAAAGGGGGTCGCCACCTCAACAAGGTTGGGAACCACTGGCCTAGACAATACATGTCCATTCCCAAGTAACCAGTAAGCATTTAAAATAGCATTCCTTTAGCATTATAGTAGCCTTTGCGACAAGGCGTTTAATGCTAATTAGCCGTATATGCGCCTATAGTGCTACCTCACAGCAGGTTTTGGCAAAATAACGGGCTGTCTTAGTGCTATCCCTTCAGGAACGTCGTGACGAAATGTCAAAGAAGCGTAACGCCTCGTCGAGCAAAAAAAAAACAAAAATAGATTGACATCTGCTTCTTGTTCTCTCAGCCTGCTTCCCCGCTTCATCGTCCTTCCATATTCCAGCCGGTGCTAGGTGGTACTTTTTTGCTGATTTTTGTAGTGATGTAGGTTTGAACTTACGATCCGGAGAATGATTAATCATATCTGCTTCAGTGCTTCGGATTCTGTTGCTCCTGATCCACGATGCTAAAGCTGTCCCGGTGGCGTGCGTTGATTTAATCGCCAATATAAAGAATTATTCGATAACAGCTTCAGATTCAACATCCAAAACTTGTTTTCATTGAGATATTTCATTGTGGTAGAGCATTACTATCCCTTCTTTTAAATATCTGTGGAATATGATTGTTTCTTCCCTCTTTCAAACAATCCTATGATCCACCAAAGCATCCACCTATTCGGCACATATTTTCCGACGAAATGATAAAGAATTGGTGATTTTTTGATGTTTGTAGTTCCCAATCCAATCCAGCTGCAGTAATGTTTTCTTTGGTGCTTTTGGATGAGTAGGGGAAAATGAAGAAACAAATAAGACGCACAAATTTGTAAACAGAAGCATAGGCTCTGTAAGAGAGAGACAAAATGTGTTGCCAAATGCGTAACATATCTCCCAACCTGTTTGCTCCTAGCATTTAAAGAGCAGCATTCTGTATGCTCCCAAGTGAAACCACTTCAAGCAGTTGAAATGCTAATTAACCGCCGAAAGCTTTTGAGCAGCACAGCTTATGCTAACTCAAGGCAGCTATGCATTCGAATTGCTTATGTAGGGCAGCAAGCAGTTTAAATGCGTGATACGGGCTGATACACGCCTTATTCAAATGCTTATTGGTTACCTGGGTTCAATGAGATTTTATTGCTATTGTTATTACTTAACATGTTGAATGTTCAGCACCACCACATGGTCTACAGGTAATATCTTTTCTCAGAAGCTTTGGATGACTTTGTGGTCGTCCAAGTTTTTCAGCACATGTAATACTATAGTTCTATATAAACGGTTATGTGATTTAAGAAACAAAGTGCCCCTCGCGAGAAAAATGCTAAAAACGATGTTTTCCCATATAAAGCTTCATACAAACTTCAAATGAGTTTAGCACCGCCCAAATGTTAACGGATTGCGCTGAAAATTTGACCAGAGCATCGTGGCGTCATATAGAACGAAATAAGTAGGGGCCCATCAAACTTTTTGACGTGTGGTATTTTGAGCCACGCTATTCCACGGTCTCCCAAATCGTACTAGAAAATTGTGGGCCTATCAACAGTAAGTTGAGATGTCTTCCTGTTCCTCATGCGGGAGCTTGAGTCCAACGGGTAGTCTATAGTACTAGCCAGGACCCAACCATTCAGGAGAGAAAGGACAATTTAAGGCAGTAGTTGATGGAACGCTTACCAATAGAGAGTACTCATGTGCGATCCCCTTTCTCAAAGTCATCGCTAAATGGTGTATCGCGAAGGTAAGAAAGAGAGAGAATGAGGTTTTAGTGGGTCGATACCCACATCACCCCCCAGGATCCACCTCTTGGGCATCTGATCAGCAGATTTTTTTCATTCTATAAAAAATATTTCTATTGGGGACTAGCTGGAATATCCTTATTCAACTAAGAGTTTGAGAATAACTGTTTCTAAACCAGAAAGCAGAAAACACATTTCATGGTCCTTGAAGTTTGAGCTCCGGAAGAAAAACAGTCAAAATACCAAAAAGCACCATGAATATCACAGATTTCCCCAAGCAATTCCACACTGCTGCGGAAAATATTGATTGGAGCATCACCGAAAACGTACAAGATACAGAAAAACAAACATCTTTCGGACACACCAACAACGCTGCAAGACCGTTGCCGAGTGCCGAGTGTTCTGAGAATTGTAGAACAAGCACTCAAAACGTGATGTACCAACTTCCCCGACCCACTACCTAATGGCAAACGAGTGGGGAAGAAATAAACTCCACGAAGCCTTTCAGTCAGTCGAATCGAAAACCATTTGCGAGGAGGAACACGGACGGAGCACAGCAGAGCTTCTAGCCCAGCGAACAGTGAAATCGATGGAATTGGGAAAGTTTCGACCGCACTCTGGTGAACGCACACCGAAATTTAGATGGGAACCGAGGAAATTGTGTATTCCGAGAACGAGAATCCCTTTCGCCAAACCTTTAATGAGTCATTGATATTCTCTTCTTTAACTGGGAAGTCTATTTTCCTTCATTGAGAGACAGCAGCGAAAATAATTCCCACGCTGGGTGTTACTCACCTAGTAGAAACCGTACCATTCATTAACGGTTTCGGCCAATTTGAGTCGGAACCCTGATTTTCCTGCTCGTTTGATAGGATTTTCAATTTGTTTTTATTTTCATGTTCGCTATTTGCATAACAGGAAAATACTACCTTTCCCAGAGTTGAATTTTGATTGGATTCAGGAAGTTTTCGCGTTCAAATAGGATTTTCTGGTTGTCGCTTTTCATCAGAAGACTTCGAAGCTTTAAAACGATTATAAAATTATTTCAACCCAAGTGGATTATCCCACTAGGTAAATCGGAATGAATATGTCTGCAGCAGGTATTCTAGTCGTCATTTCAATTACTATGCCAATGGTTTTGTGTACTATAGTATATAGCAAGAAAACCTTTGGAGAAACCCTAATCAGTTATAATAATCAAATTTTATGTAGTTTTCAACTTTCTTTTCGCAAAGAACCGTTTTCCCGCAATACCCGTTTGCCTAAGAAGCTAGACACGCTCGTTAAGGTCAACGAAATGAAATGAAAAGAAATGTATTAAATTTTCAGAATTATTTTCCTTCCATGTCTGCCAGCCAGGTCGGTACGATTCTTATTCCGTGCTGTGCTGGGGTTGGTTATCTAATTTTCCCGCCCCGAGCACACCTGCTGTTTGTAACTGTTTTGCTCTCCACCATGCAACTTTGTCCTTTTCCTTTGCTTCGTTCAGGCGGAAAAATATTTTCCGCCGTGAAACGAACACATGTGTCGTCAGTCGTCTCGAATTTCATCCGTGACTTGGTTGTTCCTTCGTAGGTACTGGTACAATGGTTATAAGAGGTGGTACGCTATGCGTATAAGTTGAGTACCTACTTGAGGAGCACACCGGGTGCGCGCAAAGTGTCACTTTTCTTCTAAATGAAAGGGTTGAAGAAGGATAATGCTGTTTCGAAGAAAAAACTGAGAAACACAATATGCACATTATGATATTATACTTACGGAGTATCGTGTATACATAAAAGTTTTTTTTTTCCTTCAACAGTTACTTAAAATATTATCTCTATAGAAGATAACAATACTCCAAAACCTTCATTTAGGTAACGAGTCGGGACTGCCTAAATAGAATTTTTACTTAAATGAGTTCATTATCAAAATGGATTTGAAAATTGAAAAGAAGTTTAAGAAGGGTGAGTGGCCTGGAGATAAGGGGTCATGCGGGGTTTCAGAGGACTTTCAAGGGAGTTTCAGGGGAATAGGGGGGAGGGTGGTCAGAGGCGTTGCATGGGGGCTCCAGGGGCGTTTTCGAGGAGCTTCGATGGGTCTCAGTTGCGTTACATGGGGTCCGAGGCAATTTTGGGGGGATTTCGAAGGCATTTCAGGAAGCTTCAGAAGATTTTCGGTGGATTTCAAAGGCGTTACGTAGGCGTTTTACATGGTTTCTAAGGATCCTAGGTGCGTTACATGGGGTCCGAAAGGTTTTTTAAAGATACGGACACCGTCTTCAGCCAGAGGCTGTGCAAACTGAATGAAACTTAGCACTAGGCAAGGGACACGACATACATTACGATCCCCAGTTGATACGAGGAAGAAACATTTCTTGCGAAAAGTTTCATCACTCGGAGCGGGAATCGAACCCTCACTCCACGACATGTACGATAATACACTTGGTGACGCTAACTGCACGGCCACGAGGCTCCAGGAGGATTTTGAAGGCATTTCAGAAAGCTTTAGAGAATTTTTGGCGAGTTTCAGAGGCGCTACGTAGACGTTACGTAGGAGTTTTTGAGGGCTTCTGAGGTTCTCAGGTGCGTTACATGGAGTCCGAGAGATTTTTAGAGGGGTTTCGAAGGCGTTTCAGGAAACTTCAGAGGATTTTCGGCGGGTTTCAGAGGTGGTATATAGGGTTACGCAGGCGGTATATAGGAGTTTTTCTGATTTCTGAGAGTTTCAGGAGCGTGACATGGGGTCCGAGAAAGTTTTAAGGGCATTTCGAAGGCATTTCAGAAAGCTTCAGAGGATTTTTGGCAGGTTTAAAAATTATTACTCAGGCGTTTTCGGGGATCTTGGAGGGTCTCAGGTGAAAGATCTCCCCCCACCACCTATTATCGCTCCCCCCTAAACATGCTCAAAACTCACTTCAGCCCCACTCGCTACTTATTGTCTGTAAACCAACCTTTTACCTAATCTAAAACACTCCAACTCCAACTCTGAAAACAATCAGAATAGATAAATTCTATTACATTACCTAAATGGAGGGACCTAAATAGATTTTCGAACGTTAAAATGACGACTCGTGTTACAACAGCGCGGTACAACGTGCACCTCGTGAGAACCGGAGAGGCTGAAAAAGTTCTGTGAAAATCAATATCAATCGCCCCTTGGTAATTTTTGCGTTTGGAATGCCGTCCATATTCAAGCAATCTAGCATGACCACGAAGGTCAATGTAGTATTAGATGTGTCATACAAGACCCCGACCAGCTCTCTTTGAAGGTCAGACTCCTGGTCATCTTATGTCTTTACAATAGCCTCTAAACGAGAATAATCATTTTAGAAAAAAAAAATGACAATACAGGCTTGCTTGCACCTCACCATCTGGAGGATCTATTTCTCCGTTTTCGCCATCGCACCAGTCCATCCAATGTCATCAAAACGTATGTTCTACAGACTCATATACAGTAATGCAAGTGTATTTTGCAAAGAAGACCCTCCAGCAGATTACCAAGGACAAGCTGATTTGCATTCTGCTGCCGACGAACCAAGTGTTGGAAGATGTTAACACCATAGGCTTTCTGTTTGACGCATGGGACGTGGAATTAGCTGTAGCTCTCCGGAAGCAAGGAATCACCGTTAACCTTCCGTAGCTCGCACGGTTGATCATCACCGTCAGCATCACGCTGAGTACAAAAGCGAGCTTTTTTTGATGTGTTGCACAAAATACAACAGTCGATCTCTCGTGAGTTAAGCTTGGATCCGCTGGATCCACTCTTCAGAAATGGGCGTTGAACGCGCAAGATCCCTACAGGACTTCCTGCGGTTATTCACAATTACCTACGGAAGTTCTCCCAAGATCATTTTCCCAAGGAATTTCTTTCAGTGATTTCTTGAAAATGTCTTAAATTTCTATGACTTAATCAGAAGTTACATCTGGGATTCTCTGAAGAGTTTCTTCTGCAGCAGGAGTTCCTCCTGGAACTTCGATTTCGAATTCTTCCAATAAATTTTGATGGATTCTTTCTTTATTCGTATTTGGAAGTTCTCCAGGATTTCTTACTACGTTTTCTTCAAGAGTTTTTTTATGTGAATCTTCCAGGGGTTTATTCTAGGAATCCTTCAGGAATTGCTTTTTGGAATCCTATAGGAATTTCTTCTGCAAATCATTCAGTAGTTTGTTGAGGATTTTCTGTGAGAATCCTTCAGAAAATCCTTGTTGGGGTTTCTGAAGGATTCCTACATGAGATCCCTCTAGTTTTTTCAAGAAACTTTCCAAGATTGCTTTGGGAGTTTCTTCTGAGAATGTTGAATCCTAGACTAAACTGCTGTTCTTTAAAGAAGCTAACTCTTAACAGACTAAACTCCTGTATTCCCGAAAGAAATTGCAGAAGGATTTCCTGGAGAAATACTCAGAAGCAATCCATCAAGTTTTTTTTTCTGGGTGTGCAAACCTACTTGGCAGAGCATTGATTAAAGTTAGACTTCACTCGCTATGCACTTCATTATCATTGTGGTGTTCCGGAAGAATGTAAGGCTTGAAATTCCTCCACGGATTCCTCCAGGAATTTCTCCAGGATATTTTCAAGAATTCCTTCAAGGATTTATCCATGAATTTCTTGAGAAATCCCTTAAAAAAATACTCCGGAATTTTCTTCAGAAATTCCTCGAGGAGTTCTTCCAGGAATTCCTCTATGAATTTATCCAAGAATTTTTCCAGGAACTTCTCCTCAGAAATTTCTCCAGGGATTCATCCATAAATATCTTCAGAAATTCCTAAAAAAAAAACAAAAATTCCAATTGGAATTCGTTCAGAAATTCCTCTAGGAGTTCGTTCAGACATTCCTCCAGAAAGCCTAAAAATATCTCCATTAATTCCTCCAAAAATTCCTTCAGAAATTCTTACAGGAGTTCCTCTAGACATTCCTACAAAAATTCTTCCAGAAAAGCCTTAACAATTCCTCAAAGAATTCCTCCAGGAATTCCTCCAGAAATTTCTTCAAGACTGCCATCAGAAATTCCTTGAGGAATTCCTCCAAATATATCTCCACGAAATCCAAAAGGGATTTCTCCAAGAATTTCTCCAGGGATTACTCCAGAAATTTCCCCAAGGATTCCTTCAAAAATGCCTTCAGGGATCCTCTACCGGTTTCTCCTGGAATTCTTCCTGAGAATCCACCAGGGATTTTCCAGGAATTCCTCCAGGAATGCCTCCACGAATTGCTCCAGGAAATCCTCCTAGGATTCATATAGGAATGCCTCCATGGAATCCACCTAAAATTCCTTCAGGGATTTCTTCTGAAATTCCTCCAGGGATTTCTTCTGAAATCCCTCCAGGGATTTCTTCTGAAATTCCTCCAGGGATTCATTCTGGAATTTCTCCATGAATTCCTCCAGGAATATATTCAGGAATTTATCCAGCAATTCCTTCAGAAATTTTTCCAGGAAATTCTACATGGATTTTTCCAGAAGTTTCTTCAATTTTCCAGAGCCTTTTCCAGGGATTATTCCAAGCCCTCTTTTAGTAATACCTCCATGCATTCCTCCAGAAATTCCTTCAGGGATTCCTCTAGAAGTTCCGGCAAGAGCTCCTCCAGGAATTCCTCCAGGGATTCGTCGGAGAGCTCCTCCAAGAATTCCTCGAACTAATCCTCTTGAAATTCATCCATGATTTCCTCCACAAATACCTTCAAAGATTCATCCTGAAATTCCTCTAAGAATCCTTCTTGAAATTCTTTCAGGGATTCATCCTGAAATTCCTGCTTGGGTTCCTCATAGAATTCCTACAAGAATTTCTCTAGCAATTCCTTCAGTAGTTCCTCCATGAAATTGTACAGGAATTCCATTACAAATTCCTCCAGGGACTCCTCCAGGAGTTTTCGAGTTCTTGCTCCAAGATTTTTTCCAAACGTTCCTTCAGGGATTTCTTCAGTAGGTTCTTCAGGTGCTCCTTCTGAAATTTCTTCCAGGGATTTCCCCTAGAATGCCTCCACGGATTCTTCCAGATTTTTCTCAAGGTCGGTTAGTGATTCTCAAAATGGCCCACGGAATGCTATTATGATGCACGAATTTTCAAAAATGGTGCATAAAATTCAATTGTGGCGTGTAAGATGCCTGTATAATACAATGAACACCAAGAAGTGAATTTTAAAAAGGTGTGTGATGTTAGTGTGCAGGGCCCATATAGCCGAGGCGGTAAACGCACGGATATTCAGCATGACCATGCTGAGGGTGACGGGTTCGATTCCCGGTCGGTCCAGGATCTTTTCGTAAAGGAAATTTCCTTGACTTCCTTGGGCATAGAGTATCTTCGTGCCTGCCACACGATATACGCATGCAAAATGGTCATTGGCAGAGGAAGCTCTTAGTTAATAACTGTGGAAGTGCTCATAGAACACTAAGCTGAGAAGCAGGCTTTGTCCCAGTGAGGACGTTACGCCAAGAAGAGAGAGAGAGAGAGATGTTAGTGTGGGCATATACGAGAACTGGTCTACCGGCCACCTGGGAGGAGAGGGGTGCATAACAGCTGCAGTAGTACGCCCCGTAGATCATCGCTGTTTACTCCTTTGGACCAAAAAACGGCCGGTTATACAGATCGTCGCTAGCTTGGCCTCATAGGTACGCTGCCCAGTTCCCGTTTTCGGGAGGGATGCAGTATGGGTCCGATAGTAGGGCGACGTCTGTACGTGACTTCGAGACCGACTGCCACAGCAACTGTTGTGCAACTTCACAGTGGTTCAGGTTTAGCTGTATAACCTGCATTAACGTCGGTTGGTTCAACTTCTTCGCGTGCTTGGATATTTAGGCCCGCCCTTGGCAGCGTTCGCGACTACCACGTTCAACCTGACGATAGTCTTCTTCTTTTTTTAGGAACGTAGAGCCACTAGAACTTGATCTGCCGCTTTTATACTTTCCCAGTCAACACACGATCGCATATGATGTTACATAGGATGCAAAAGTGGAGGCGATATACGCACACGTTACACGCGGTTAAATGGAAGCATGTACGCATATGGCCTCCACTTTAGCATCTTATTCAACATCATATAAGACTTTGTGTTAGCAGGGTTGTGTCTTCGAGCACTTCCAAAGTTGTTGATTGAAGGGCTTTCTTTGCCTGCACTTGCATGAATTTGTATGTTGTTAGGCAAGCACAATTATATACCCAAGAAGTCAAGATAATAGTCTCGTCCGGAACGCCAATCGACCCCGCCGTCTCTGGATTGGCGATCTATAAACACTGGGATAACTGGAGATGCCATAGATTCGAGTCCTGCCTCTTGTGCTAGTCAAGCGGCTGTCCCATTCGACAGCCCAGGCATTGAAGTCCCCAACGATGACCACGGGACCTCAATCCTGTCAATGAGCTGGATAGTAAATCAATCATGAACTAGAACTGGTTTGTTGGATGAAGGGGTGTCGTAGAAATAGCAAATTTAGTAAACGTTGGCCTTCGCTATTGCAAAGTCCTTGTTTGATAGTTCTCACTATTTCTAGGGGATTCCTCCAGAAATTCTACTGATGTTTCTTCTTGAATTCTTCCGAGACATCTTCCAGGAATTATTTTGGGGGTTTCTATGAAAATCCCTGACAAAAATTTCCCAAACGGAGGACAACGTGCCTCTGGAGTCGACCTACTGATGAGAATCCCTTCGAACGTAAAAAATCGAAAGAAAAAAAATTCCAGAGGTATCACAGGAGGAATGCCTGTTCAAAATCGAGACAGGCATTCCTCCTGTGATACCTCTGGAATTTTTTTTCTTGAGATTCCATCAGGAACTACTGCTAGGACTTCTCTAGAAATTCTTGCTGGTCTTTCTGCACTACTTGTTCCAATATAATTTCTACAACAATTCTCTTAGGGATGTATCCAGAAACTTGTGTAGGGATTTCCCCAATATTTTGTTATAAGTTTTATTTTTGTATTACATGTCCCATTTTAACTTGTAAATATTGGCCCAAGTTAAATTCACAATTGTGGTGTTCTGGCGTAATAGAGCATCATGAGATCGCATTAGTCTCATATTGATGGCCTACATTTAAGTTATTTCGAGCAAAAACAAACTATCAGATAAAGGAATCGTTCCCTAACAGAGACATAAAAATGTAAATTCAGGAATTCCTACTGAGATTTTAACAAAAAAAAAACTTCCGGAGATTCATCGAGGGATTTATACCTGGATAGCTCTAGGTATTCCTTACGAAGATTCTCTATGTATGCCTTCAGTTGTCTCTCCAGGAATTACTCAAACAATTTCTCCAGGAATACATCTGGGGTTTCTCCAGGATTGCTCTATATTTTTTCCATAGAGTTTCTTTTATGGATTGTATTGTTATTACTTTATTTTAGACAAAGCTGGTACATCACGTTTTATGGTTTTACCGGGAGTCTTCCCATAGGAATATCTTTTGATATTACTTTAGGAATTTCTCTTGTGATTTCTTCTGGAATCCCTCTTGTGTGTTTTTTAGAAAGTCATCCCGGGTAGAGGTGGATGGCAAACTAAAAACAAAAGAATAACAAATTTTATTGTCATAACTTATTTTGTCATTCATGAGTTCTTCAAGAAGAGCTTAAAACAACATGTGAATAGCATAATATGATATCATATCAAAATATGCCATTCGCTTGTCATTCATCAAATTTTGAAGAACAACTACTGAATGTCTTATTTTGCTATCATAACAAATTTTACAATTGGTGAGATATTGTTGATCTCTTACGAGTTTGATGAAACATCGCAGTTTAGCACTTGTCAAGAATAACATAATGACAAAATTTGAATTTTGGTTATTCTAATGGTAACTTTTGATATATTTTTTTTAAATTTACAGGCGAATAACTAATTTTGATATTGTTCTGTTTCCAATAACTCAATAATGGTATATTTTGCAATTCTCAACCTTATTTTTTTGTGTTCTTGATTTGCCATTGTAATGTTAAAATTTGACATTCTTCAGTTATTTCATAGAACAATGTCAGTTATTATTTTTGCCCTTTTGTCACTTATTTCAAACAAACCAATGGCAAACTTTACCATTCAGTAATTCTTTTTGAATGGTAAAAATTGCAATTGTTTTGTAATTCTCTTCTGCCCGGGATGCTGGGAATTCTCCTGAAATTCAAGCTAGTTTTCTAAAAGTAATTTGTGCTGGGATTCCTCCAAGAATTACTGCAGAAATTTCCCTCAGATTTCTTTTTTTCAGGAATTCTTCATGGATTTCTCCAGCAATTTCATGTAGAATCCTAACAGTAATTTCTTTAGAGATTTCAATAGGAATTCCTCCAATGATTCATCTAGTAATTAATCGAGACATTTATCCAGAAATATCCCTAGTGATTCCACTAAGGATTTTTTTCGGAGATTTCAATAAGGGTCCCTTTAGAAGTTAGTCAAGGGGATTATCTGGGAACTCCTCCAGAAGTGTGTACGGAAATTCGTCACGAGATTGTTTCAGGGCTCAGTTCCTGCAGGGTTTCGACTTGTAATGCCTTGAGTGGGTAATTTCTCCAGGGATTCTTGTACGTTTATAGGTTTCTCTAGGGATTATTGTTTTCTCTGTTCGACATAACCACTGCGATCAATATTTGATCTATTGTGGTATACCCCGTGCCCTTTGTATAGTGCATGTTGTATTACTTTATCACCATTGAGAAGTTATAAAGTAATCGGTTTTGTTACAGCAGTTATTTTCAACTTAATCGCAAGGAAGGATTGTATGACTGAATGCAATACTATGAAAATCTCCAATAATCCCTTCGGAAGTTGCGCTTACTGTTGTGGTATGCGTGCATTTCCGTTACTACGGCGTAGTCGCTCATTTCGAACTTTCCAGTATTTTTTTTTATTTCGACCTTTCGATTTCTGAGACTATCACAAAGTCGAAGAAACGTGTGCGCATCGTGTCATTTATTTACACGCTAGATCTTCTCAACGCGAGTGCATTGTTGAACAGCTAATTAGGAAGTTCGTGGCCATAAAGAAACCTTTCATCTGCGATTAAAAAAAAATGATGGTCATCAGTCATTTCTGTATGGCAGCGAAAGCAGTTTAGAGCAAAATAATTCTACCCGAAGAGAACCACTAGAACTGTAAGTAGAGACCGTAAACACAACTTGAACTAGGCTAAGAGCAACGATCGACACAAAAGAGCGTTTAAATAATTATCAGAAACATGGGAGTAAAAAATAACTGC
Organism: Aedes albopictus; assembly: GCF_035046485.1. NCBI lineage: Eukaryota > Metazoa > Arthropoda > Insecta > Diptera > Culicidae > Aedes > Aedes albopictus. The sequence continues at coordinate 32,522,090 of NC_085137.1, forward strand.
TAACACGTTATTTATATTAATTTAAAAAATAATCTTTTATTCATCGTTAAAACACATTTCTACATTCACAATCACAGTTGCTATATATACTTTTAGGTTTAAACACGAAAAATTGGATGATAAGGATCCATCATTTGCACCGATGACATTTCCGACCATTCAACTTTCCGAGGGTCCGTTTTCCATCCGTCGCTACCGGCCACACTTCGATTCCAACGCTGAACCGGATAATCTTCCTCATCCTCTGTGTCGGATATTTCATGAATCGTGTCGGACATTTTCATCTCGCGGCGCCAAACAGCTGGGGTGTAGTTACCGGATAACGCCTCCGGAAGTTCCACCGCATTCAGCTGAACTTCAAACGAACTGTTGAGGTCCCGCCTCCACTGAACGTACTCCGCATTTCGCTTTGCGCGGCATTTCAGCCGACATCGGCAGCGATCCTCTGGACGACGGCACCCTACGCAGCTGTTTGCGATTGGAGTAGAACAGCGATTCACTTCGAATAGGTTTGGTGGTGGTTCCGTTGTCTCCGAATCTGTTGAAATATCTGGATAATAATTTTCGCAGCCACTAGATGATGACGATGATGATGAGACCTCCTGGCCATAGTACTGTTTCCGTGAGTACTCGAACTGGAGTGATTGCTCCAAATCTGCAGCGTAACCATTATCGGTGACGAATGAATCGATGATCGACATTGTGTTTGTAGTTATTTGCACGTTCCTATTCAACAATTACGATAACACTGTTGCTTGACATGGACCAGTAGAAGAGTTTATATATTGAATAGGTAAAGGATTAAAATAGGTATGAACTTTCTCACAGGTACATTCAAATACAGTAGAGATCACACCTTTGGTAGCAATTTGTATGCTTCTAATGGTACATTGCTACCTAGGTGATCATTTGGTTACTCATGGGTACCTAACCGAAAAAAAAGTTAAACTATATTTGGCAGAACCAGCAGTGTTCCAGAACTGGTAATGAGTGCCTCGACGGAAATGTGTAAAATACAGAAGAAAACCAAACCATAGCGGCTTTTTTAAAATCTTTTGAACGGTCAGCAAGAAAATAGTCTCACGTCACATCTATACTAGGAATAGTGTTCCGGAATAGGTGCGGGTGTTCCACCGGAAGTGGTTAAATATTGAAGTGAACCAAATCAAGCATGCGACATATAAAATCGCGGCTATTTCAATACTTTACCGCCAGAAAATAGCATCAGATCACATAGAAAACTATCGGTAGTGATCCGACATGGACTCCGGGTGTCCCGCCGAAATTGGTCAAATGTCAACCCATGATACAACACATCAATTCGCGGCTTTTTAGGTAACCCGATGAACAGTTGATAAGAAATTAATTGATAAGTCTCAGACCATATCTGGGACAACCGGAAGTGTCATGGAAACGCTTCCAGGTGTCCCACTGGAAGTGGTCAGACGTAAAATTAAACAAAACTTATGCATGTGGCTGGTGCCGAATGCTAAAATTATTTTTATTTTTTTAACCAGTGCTTCAAATCAAATAACTATCACTACACATCCAAACTTCTTTTGGTTAAGCTATTCTGAAATTGTCTCTAAAATGCCAAATCTGGTTTCTCTCAAGTTTTGTTTTATAACGAATTGTATTTAAACATTCATCAAACTTAATGCCTAATTCTTCCAGCAAACGTATCGAACTTATTCCTCACGAAAAATTCCTGTCTTAATTTCCCAGGCGATTCTCAAGAAAACGAAATTATAAATATTTTATACCTAGCTTCAGTAACCTATAGTTTAGTGCAATAAAGGCATAGCGTACCAATTCTATTGCATCATTTAAAAAGTTGATAAATCCAAAAAAACTTGTTTGTATCATTATAATATTCACCGTCCATAATTTCATTGGGAAATAACGGAAAGTTCTTATCAAAACAAGCTTCCCCAAGAATAAGATACTTAAAAAAATGTTTTTGACTAAATTGGAAACTTTGAAAACCCCACAATCTCAACAAAAATGTATCTTCAATTAGTTCAAGTATTTTTCATTACGAATTTTCGTTTTTATCCATTTTGACCTGAATCAAGTTTTAAAGAAAGCTTTGCGGAATAATTGTTTTTTTTTTTTTGCTTTTTTGAGAGTTTCAAAGCAATTTTCTTCAATAATTGACTCAAGGCCAAGGGTTTTAAGAATTTACTTTTTAAACTATTTTTATCTGGTATATATAAAAAAATATTGCTGTTTATATTTTTACTTTTTTTTATCTTTTTGAATAAATTTGTAAGAAACGCAGTGGTTTTTAATTTACCTATACACTTCAACCTTTTTTTACGACTATGGCTGATCGAAAATAATTTCTACCGTGCAAGTACTAACAAAGGTGATTTGATAAGCGAAGTGTTAAAAAAAATATAAAAGTGTGTAGTTTTGTGATGTTTTTTTTTTCAGTAGAAATTATTTTCGACCAAGGAAGGGTGGACGTAAAATAAGGTTAAGTGTATAAAAAACACAAAGAAAATGGCAAAGAAGATCCTTGAAATTTGAAAAAAAAATCTGGAAAAGTAAATAAATTTCGTGAAACACGCCAGCTAGCTAGCTAATATATTACCCAATGATATTCTGTGGAATTACTACAAGGTTTAAAAAACGTTTTCGAGAATTACTAACTCCACGAAAATTCTTAGTGATTGAAATAGAAATGAAGAGAATTTCCATAGACCTCCCACGACGTCGTAAGACATTTATCTTTAAAAAATGTCAGGTGGCTACTACTGTTACTATTATTAGTGATTTTACCGTTTGATGGGAAATAAAACCCGGTCAATTTGTCTGCTTTGTGGAATACCCGCCTGAAACGGGAAGCAGCAAAGATCGAATTGCAGATGAATGCGTTAAAAACTCCGTGTAAAAAGATCAGGCGCGTTGGATCTTGGTCACATTGGAGATTGATAGCCACTATCCGTGTATTGAAATTTTCCCTGCCTTTTTTCCTGTAGATACAAATTTCACACTTGTTCGCACCCTAGCAAATTATATAGAATATTTCATTTTATTCCTACTTTAAAATATCTAGTCCCTTGCTTCTTGAGTAGACAATGACCGATTAAGCCATGAAAGTATCAATTATAAGTCTAATACAGTCGAACATCTAGATAAATGTAGAGGTATGAAGTATAAAAACTACCTAAATCACAATCACCCATTGAAGGCGTGACTGGTAAGTGCTATGCAGAAATGTACCTGTTAGAAAAATCATAACTTTTCAAAAAATTACCTCTACCGTTTGTACCTACACTCCAGGTATAAACCGTTACTAGAGAACCTTGTGATAAAAAAAAAAACACTTTTTTTCATCAAAAAAAAAAATACGAAAGAAATCTGTTGTGGCACATAATAGCGTCAGTTGGTTACACAGAATCGAGAATTACACAGACTTAACTATGATACCTATATATTTCAAACACTCGATTGACTTTAACGAGTACTGGGGGACTGTATTTCTAACTTGGACAAACGACACTAAGACGATTTGTCGAAGGCAAAGTACATGATGGCAAAGGGCTCTAGGGAGGAATTAAAGCACCCGCCACCCCGAATCTCACTCGACGGTGATGAAATCGAGGTGGTTGAAGAATTTGTATACTTGCCGACAACGACATCAGCAGAGAAATTCAGAGGTGCATTGTGGCAGGAAATCGAGCTTACTTTGGACTCCGCAGAACTCTACGTTCGAACAAAGTCCGTTGATCGGACGGGTAGGACACGAAGCATGGACCCTACATGCAGAGGACCAACGCGCCCTTGAAGTTTTCGAAGACGAGACTTGGAAAAGGCGAGATGCATCAGTTGTTGAGGGAACCAAGTAAGTAAGGTTCATCATTTTTTAGGAGAAGAAGTAGCATAATGTCAATGAGCATAAGCATAGATGACCGTACATTAATCGCACTGAAGTGAATCGTTCAATATTTGCGGAGTAAATACACGAACAATTTAATTTCTATACATCATATCAAAGTATTTTATAAAGTATGGAACAAACTCAGCGATAAGCATCGATCCCTGTCTTCAGTGTAAATGTGCTCCTAATCAACGTGGACAGAAGCGACTCTTATCAGGAGGAAATGTATTTTTTATGAAACTGTATTCTTTCACAATAAAATAATAGCATGAAACGAGCTCACCAATGTATGTATGTATAACCAGCAAAAAATGTGAAATTCGAAAATAAAGCCCATCACATCGGCACACACAAAACGAACCTCCCTGAGACTCTTCTCCAAAATAATTCTACAAATAAAGATCCAATAAAGAGCCTTTTCGGTAGTTATAAATAACTGCTTGATATATGGAACATGCACGCATATTGTACGTTCATTCGGGCGAATATAATACTACCTAAACCACGGTACCTGCACATACTGGTATGTTCTTTACTGTGATCAAATGTAGGTACCTATATCAAAGTTTATACCTATTCCAATCTTATACCTATACAATATATTAACTCTTCCACTCAGCAACGTAAGGCAACAGTGTTATCGTATATTTCAAGAAGTAAACGTACAACGTCGTTAACCAGCAATGGACAAGTTGTCTCCCGATTATTTATTCATCAGCTTCAACGAACCAGTTCACATCGACGACCCTGGCTATGCCGGAGATGTTGAGGAATCATATCAACTCGAGCATCCTCGAAGGAAGCTTTATAGGCACGGAGGTTCAACCAGAGACAGCGAAGAAGATTATCTCAATAGTTCATCGGATTCGGAAGCAACCCTATCAACAACAAGCGAGAAAGCAGTGGGTCGTTGTTCGTCGCCAAGCAGGGAACTAAGCTGCATCGGATGTCATCGTGCGGAGGATCGTTGCCGATGTCGGCTGAAATGCAAGGGAAAGAATGCGCAATACATTCAGTGGAAGCGAAATCTTAGCGGTTCGTACGAAGTTCAGCTCAACAAGGTAGATCTCCCGGAGGTAATAGCGGGGAACTACACCCCAGCGGTATGGTACAGTGAGATGCATCGGCGATTCAATAGGATGTTCAGCACAGGGAGTGCCCTGCTTGGTGCTCCCATCCAGTATCGTCCGCGGTATGTGGTGCCAACACATGTTATGGTACCTTGTGATGTTCAGTGGCCAACAGTTCATCCACCTATTCAGCAAGTTCAATGGATTCCAATGTTACCAGTTCAACCACAGCATGTTCAGCAAGTGTATCCTTATCAACCAATTGTATATTATTAGATCGCTGCTTATAAAAACAATAATGTAAGTAATGAATTTAACGAGAATAAAAGATTAAAACGAATAAAACTGGTTTCCCTACATTCAAGTTTAATATTTTTGGGTAAGGGTTTTGGATTTGGGTCATGTTCTAGTCCACGTCAACACCACGTTCATCATTGTTGCGGTATCGAGAGTCACAAATGATTAGGAGCTTGATTAGTACCCAGGTAACCAATAAGCATTTGAATAAGCCGCATTTCTGTTTTATATCCGCATTCGGCATGCTTAATGCCGTATCATAGCAGTTCGACTGCTGAACTGCCCTATATTAACAATTCAAATCTGACAGCAGTTTTGTAGCATTTCAAATGCACGGTATATTTCGGTCAATAGGCTTCATAACTGCTACTTTATTGCCATAAAACTGTTAAGAGAGATGAGTGATGCTAAAACCACAACACATTTCCACTTTCTAATTTACCATGATTGTAGAAGTCATCATCATACGCATGTTGTTCAGTCAATGGTATGTAACAACGAATAAAATCAATGGGAATACATGCTCTCTCTCTCTCTTCTTGGCGTAACGTCCTCACTGGGACAAAGCCTGCTTCTCAGCTTAGTGTTCTATGAGCACTTCCACAGTTATTAACTGAGAGCTTCCTCTGCCAATGACCATTTTGCATGTGTATATCGTGTGGCAGGCACGAAGATACTCTATGCCCAAGGAAGTCAAGGAAATTTCCTTTACGAAAAGATCCTGGACCGACCGGGAATCGAACCCGTCACCCTCAGCATTGTCAATACATGCATTAACAAATTAATTCCATGGTTGGTTTTCTGTGATCGATTTTATTATCAGCACCTTTCGAGCTCATAGCATAACGATGCAACTGCCGGTGTAATACTCATGCCTTAAATAGATCACAAATCCAACGCGCTTTATCTGATCATCTATAGCTTACCCTGTAGCGCGGTTCAGCACCATCGTAAACCCGAGGATCGAGGGATCAAATCCCAATTTAGCCGAATGCAGCAAAAAAAACAGCAACAGCAGTCAAGACGAGCCCCAAGCCTCAAAAGTTCCACAGCAGGAGAGTAAGAAAAAAGAAGAGAAAGGGAAGCCGTTAAATGGGCAGGGGAAATATTTTTGTAACCGTTCCGATTCTTCGCGAGGTTTTTCTAAACTCGGTGGCTTAAGCGCCACTCTCGGGTAATCGAGAGACCACCTGTCGTGTTAACTTTGCCCGACTATTGAAAGACCTTTCCCTCAGGGGACTCGCGAACGGCTTTAAAGAAATTTATAAAGGGACTCAACAAACTAGAGAAACGCCAATTAACTTCCCCTTTTTCCTTAACCCGCTTATCTAGAAGGAACTCTGACTTAGCTCCTTTTACCGCTTGGACTTGATAAGTAGAAGCATAGAGATTCAATTCACCCCAAACGGGAAGAAAAAAATGGTGAAGTAGTGAATTCAAATTATTAAACTGTTTAAAACAGTGTTTTTAGTTTTGACAATGTGGGGGATAGGAGGGATAAGCATTTAATCAGCCGTATATCGGGCCAAAACCTGCAGTTAATTAGCACTAATGGCGCATACGCGGCAGATAAGCGATTATTGACCTGCTGCAAAGGCGCATATAGTGCTGAATTAATGTCATTTTAACTGCTTATTGGTTACCTGAGTAGGTCTCAACAAGTTGAGTTAAAATGCGTTGTCTTCTTTCTCTTCTTAGTATGATGTTCCAACCAAGGCGTTGTGGGACCTCGGATTATTAAATGAGAGCTTTGCCTTGCTGAATACTCGCGTGTATACTGCTTAAACTGTATTCTAATACAAATAAAGCTTTTCCGTCAGTTCTCTTTTTGCAAGACTACCTATTGACATACGCGCCAACTTGTGACGTAGTTGGGGGGGCGAAGCCTCTCAAAATCAATGAAATTTGAAAAATATCGACGCAATTCATCTTGTATAGGCATATTCACGTGAAAACTAGTGCATTGAGCTGAAAAAAGTTGAATATTGTTCAATTTTGGAGAGCTTCGCCCCCCAACTACGTCACAAGTTGGCGCCTATGCCTATTGACAAACGCTGAAGCATAAAAAGAAAATTGCACCAATGATGTCGTCACAGTTCAAGTTTCCAAGGTTTCCTTTTCCAATTCATACGCACCAAAAATTGTATGATCTGAATCATATTCCAATGAACATACGTTCTCCAACGAATTCCACAAATTCATGATTTTCATATGCCTGAATTATTTTTGGCTTTCTAAAGATTGGAAATCTGATTCTACAAAAAAGCCTCAACCCTCTGTACCCACCATATTAGTGGAATGGGTCACCTCCCTCAAAGTAAGGCGAAAATGATTCTTTCAATCCAATTCATCACTCTCAGTTGCAGGCTTTCGTCGGGCCGACGCAAACAATCTGATGAGATTTGCAAATTTTATCCATCAGTTCAGCCTCCAACCGCTCTAAGGAACGTGGAGCAGTCAATGCTCTCTTAGATGGAGGAACAACCATACGTACCAACGATAACCAAAACTGAAACGTCACTCTGTAGCGTAACGACCCTCTTTGAGGGTGGTTTGCAAATTTCATCACGGCAATAATATATTTTCTTCCAAATAAGACTTTCTGAAGTTTTTGGACAAGAACGCATATCGGTTGAACATTGTCAAAAGAAAACTCTCAGTTAACGATGGTAAAACCCTCAAAGAGTATCAAGCTCAGAGGTGGGCTTCGTCCCAATTGGGTCGTGGCTTGTGCTTGACAGCACTTCCAATTAGAGTAAATTTCAGATTTCTATATCGTCTATGATCGTAGGAAAATCACAATATGTATCAGAAAAGATGTTTATTAGGCCGTCCCTTATTTTGCAAAATTCAGAAATGTTATAAGTTCGTTAGTGGAAAATGATCGTTTTAGCTAAAAAATGATCGTGTCAAAATTTGAAGTCCGTATCTCAAGGCTAAGTGGTCCCTCAAGGGGCCTAAAGTTGTCAAAAATTGTATGGGACCAAAAAAACATGAAATTTTTTTCGACAAAAAAAATATGCTATTCTACTAAAACCGGTGATTTTAGGACCCTAAAGGGCCAAAAATGTGCTTAGATTTGCGATATCTCTACTCGTTTTTTGAGTTATTGAACAAAATAAGGTAAGTTTCCTTCGGAATCTAAAAAAAATGGTCAAAAATGCTGATTTTTCAGTTGTTTTTTGTCAATATCTTGGAAACGAGTAGAGATATCGCAAATCTAAGCACATTTTTGGCCCTTCAGGGTCCCAAAAACGCTGGTTTCAGTGGAATAGCGTATTTTTTTTGTCGAAAAAAAATTCATGTTTTTTTGGTCCCATACAATTTTTGACAACTTTAGGCCCCTTGAGGCACCACTTAGCCTTGAGATACGGACTTCAAATTTTGACACGATCATTTTTTAGCTAAAACGATCATTTTCCACTAACGAACTTAGAACATTTCTAAATTTTGCAAAATAAGGGACGGCCTAATGTTTATCATCGTTTGGCAGAACCCCACTCCGTTATGACAAAGGAAATCAAATATGTTTCGTCAGAGGCCCTGCTCACGCGAGCACCCACCCAACCCAGAACAAACACAACGTTTTTATTTTGCATTTTGGCTTTAGGGTGGAAGCACTACAGCAGGGGTAAGGTGGGTAAAACAATTAATTATAACTGTGGGTGGCTTTATGCAAATTTGTTCCACCCCCACCCGGGAGTGCTAAAAATAGCTTCTTAAAGAGGCGATGTTGATCGGTTGCCAGTTTGGTAGGGGGCCGTATCTGAAATTGAATGGTATGAGCAGGAATGTTGCTTAGCGGTTGGTGGTACCTAAACTGTCGTAGGGGAACGGAACCCATCTTCAGCATAGTGCTGAATGCATTTTCATCATATCGAAGAAAATACAAAAAACGCTATTTGTTTGGTTTTAATATTTTTTGTAAAACCCCAATGTTCAGAAAACACGTTTCGGAACGTAAGAAGGCAAAACGCTAGGCAAGTTTTACAGGCACTTTATTCGAGCACTACTTGAATTTACAGTTCACTTCTTATTAAACATTCACGATTATATTCGCGCACTGGTTGAAACATAACTGAAGTCCCATTGCGCACTATGCACATATTTATAGTGCGCCGCGCGTTCTAGAAAAGTCGCGCGCAGCGCATTCTAGAAAGGTCGCGTACAATTCTGGAGCGTTGATGATGATGACGGCAATGATGATCGAACGGGCCACTCACTCCTTCGTGGGGCACTCACTGGAAGTCACTCAGTTTCACTGATGGCACTCGCATGACAGGTCGCTGGTGTGCGATGCGGCTGCGGTTGCTGTTGTTATTATTGCTGCCCGCGTCATATGCGAAAATGTTGATTTCTTTTCCAACATACCGCCGGCCTTGAAGGCTCGCCTTCAAAATTTTGCATCTCCGTTGACGACGTTTTCCATCAAGCTGCGACTGCTTGATACGAAGATTGGGTGTTTCCTCTGCAAGATTCAAATCGGCTTCGTTGGTTTCATTGAATGACCCTTGATCTGACATCAGGTGGTGTGGAAATTTCCTTCCATTTAGCTTGTGAGTACAGAGCATTGCTGTGGTTGTAACTGGGAATGCACTTGATGATGGTGAGACATGCCTCGATTGGTTAGGCTGTTGGTCATGCAGACGCCCTTCGTGCTGCTGTTGGTGTTTCGGTGGAACCAAACCATGGAGTAGTGAGTTGTGTTTCTCACCGCATGATTTACATCCACCTGAATTACACTTATTGACGTAGTGATTAGGCGACAAACAGTTAAAACACAACTTCATCTTTCTCACGTGTCTTTTCCTGACAGCTGGACTCATGGTCATAAATGCATTGCATTTCCACAAATGATGATATCGGTGACTCTGACAAATACGGCAACCTACTGACATTGTTGCAGCCAATGACAGCTGTGTGGTTCTTGTAGGTTTACAGGGTCTTCCCTTTTCAACCTCTAGTGCTTCCAATGTGTGGCACCTTCTGTTGATAAATTTGACGATCTCTTCATACGTTGGTGATTCGTCATCCTGGATCTGGGTCTCCCAATCGCGGCGTGAGCTTCCGTCGAGTTTACTGGTGAGGAGATATACTAGAAGTGTGCCCCATTCATCAGTGGGCTCATTAAGCTGTTTCAATGCATTGACGTTTCGCTGGAACTCTGTCAACAAACGACGCAGCTCCCTCGGTGAATCCTCTGGTACCTGCTTGATGGTGAACAACGCTTTCAAATGCTTTTGCTTAATCACGCGACGATTTTCGAACCTCTCCACTAATAGATCCCAGGCTACTTGGTAGTTGACGTCGGTGATGTCCATCGCATCCAACACGCTAGCTGCCTCACCCTTGAGGGTTGATTTCAGGTATAACAGCTTCTGCACGTTGGACAGCTGCATGTTTCTGTCGATGAGTGCCTGAAATGCATCCCTAAATCCTGGCCAGTCCATGTAATAACCACCGAAGGTAGGCAACTCCAACGTTGGCAATCGCACAGCCACTGGTTGTTGAGGAATGGGCAGTTGGTTTTGAAGCTGAACAGGCAGCAACGGTTGCTCGATGCTACGACTTGCACCTTGTCCTTGCATTTTCCTAAGGGCGGACCGCAAAGCAACCCTTGCGTTGATGCATCGCTCCTCAAATGCAGCTCGCTTTTCTTCCTCCTCTTCAGCGTCGATGTCTTCACCTGCGTCGATGTTGTTCTGTACAGTGCTGTACTCAGCCCAACACTGGTCGATGATCTCCAGCCGCGCTTGAATATGATCCTCAGTCAGGCCGGACTTGGAGTCGATATCTCGGATGAACACCTCGATTCGTGTCAATCGTCCAAGAATCACTCCACGCAGTCGCTTGAGCTCTGACGTCATGCCGAGAGCTGTGATGATCCGTCGTTCAATAGGGTCACTGATATGCCGCCGGCCGGTGACGCCGTTGAATACCTCAGCTGCTTGTGTCTGAGTGGTTCAACCGACGACTGACGCGCACCGAAAGCACTGTCGCACACTGTAGCTGCGCTGTTACCGAACACTCGACGGAAGTTCACTTTACTTCGCGTTGTATAGCCCCGCGAACGCTAGCTTCTACGACTACACTCGACTACGCGAAACTGAACGCGACGCGAACTTGCCTATAGCCTTCTGCTGCTGGATCAGCACGATCCGGTTCGAAGGACCAAATGTTCAGAAAACACGTTTCGGAACGTAAGAAGGCAAAACGCTAGGCAAGTTTTACAGGCACTTTATTCGAGCACTACTTGAATTTACAGTTCACTTCTTATTAAACATTCACGATTATATTCGCGCACTGGTTGAAACATAACTGAAGTCCCATTGTGCACTATGCACATATTTATAGTGCGCCGCGCGTTCTAGAAAAGTCGCGCGCAGCGCATTCTAGAAAGGTCGCGAACTCGCAGTACAATTCTGGAGCGTTGATGATGATGACGGCAATGATGATCGAACGGGCCACTCACTCCTTCGTGGGGCACTCACTGGAAGTCACTCAGTTTCACTGATGGCACTCGCATGACAGGTCGCTGGTGTGCGATGCGGCTGCGGCTGCTGTTGTTATTATTGCTGCCCGCGTCATATGCGAAAATGTTGATTTCTTTTCCAACACCCAATGATGGTCCAAAGGTCAAGATGGCGGTTGTTTTAAGATTTTTTAAGAGCCCAAAAATATGAGTAATATGAGCAATATGAGTATATTTGGCATAGAGAAAATGTCCAAAGACCAAAAAGTACGACCAAAATATATAAGAAAGCAGTTCAAAATTTAAAATGGCGGTTGTTTTAAGGAGTTTTAGGCTCCTAAGCCATGTCATATGGGTACATTGGGTGGGAAGAAGGTGTCTAGAGTCCAGAAGTGGTATCCAGAATATCCAAGAAGGTAGCCCAAAATTCAAGATGATAGCAGTTTTCAAGAGCTTTGGGCTCTGAAACCATGCAGAATAGGGATAATTTGGTATGGGGAAAATGTATGGAGTCCAAAAATAGTGATCAAAGTATCCAAGATGGTGATTAAAATATCCAATATAGTGGCTGTTTTGAGGAATTTTAGACTGTGTAATATGCAACTGAAGTTCTTCCTGACAAAGAAGATGTTTTTAAAAAGGGTTCACAAACAAGACTGTCTTTATTTCTCTGTCTGAATTTAATGAAACCTACCTAACGCTCCATTATTCCTGTGTCAGCAAATTCCACGATCAGGTGGTAGTCGAAGTCCAAGTCTTCGATGTGCCCTGTCAGCTGGTTAGGTGCAAACGGTCCGTCACCGTCCGTCGTCGGCGGTGGCGCAAGTCGCACGAGTGCTTACGTCAGCACGCCCGTGTAGGTGATGGTCCCGGTCTCAGCTTGCAGGTTACATGTGGCGTCGGCGTCCGAGGGGATTTTTCTTTAACTGCTCCCCCCTCAAGATTGGATCGTCCCGATACAATTTCGCAACGATCCGCGTTTCCTGTGTCGTTGTCTAAGCTGGTGCCGTTTGGCTTCGTCTTCCTCGTGTATAAAGAATAGAGGCCGATGCAAATTCCTAAAATGATACAAATGGAGGATAACCCCAAACTTGTGGTTGTTTGGAGGAAATGCCGGTTTTTGATAATGTGTAGTTCCTCTCTGTTCTCCAGGTGTAACTTCCTCAGCTCCTTGAGGTCCAAGATAGGCTCGAAGTCTGCCTGTTCGATTTTAACTCCGTCCATCGGAATTACAGTCGGTAAGGTTGATGCATACTTGGTAGTGGAGAAATTTTTCCCATCTATGGAGATGCTGCAGTTCGAGAAAAATATCAGAAATGTTCCGAACAGTTTTCTGTCGTTTTATAAGCAGTCGGATATCAACGTGACTGATGCGTTTTTAACAACAATGTGGTGGTCCGTTAATCGTGTTGCTTGGGTAATGTTTCTGAATTTAGTAAAGGTACATCTTCCTGGGAGTCCTCTGATGATTTTCGCAAAACACCCATCGTCGGAGACGTCTTCTAGCTGGTCCTCCTCACACATGGTGTTTTCTCCAATGGATTTGCAACTGTCTTTGATAAAATACGTTAAGTTGCCATGGATTACCGCATGATGCCAGGGTAATTTAACAGTTCGACCGCCGATTGGAAGTGGTTCCAATATTAAATTGTTGAAATAGAGAGGTGAGATTTGTGGTACGCCAATTATGAAGTAGAGTATTGGACCTTTGAAGAGCGCGCGGATATCCAAGTAATCGTAGACCTGATCGGGATTCAAAATGGTTATGTTCTGTTCCTCTAATCTGTCTAAAATAAACCGGATTTCTTCTGACTCTAGAAAATTCTTTGAAATAACATGAATTTTTGCTAACTGAATAACTTCAAAAATGGAATCTAAATGTTTTTGCAGAATATCTAAATGGAAGGAGATTTTAAATGCCTGTCTGATAGTCGTAAAATTTTGGTTAATCAGTCTATTAATAATCAACGTCTGTCTAGCTGCTATTATTTGTTGTTTTATGATTTTCTGCTCTTTGTTTACGGAGTCAATGATTTTGTTTATTCGGTTCTCTAGGAGTCGATTTAGTTTTACTTGAATGTTATTTTGTCTAACTAGATCCTGGTTCTTTTCTCTCAAATCCTTGATGTCGTCATTAATCTGTTTCAAATCGTTTTCATCTAAATTGCCTGTTATTATTTTAATCGCTGATCCTAAAAAGTTAAATGCTCCTCTTTTATGACGAAAGTGTTGTTCTGGAATTAACCTCCTATACGATCCTTTGACTTCTTCCAGCTTTGTTTTCAAAAGGGATGTAAGATCCTGGTAATCGATAAAAATTTTGAGTCCATCGACGGCGAGTTCGATGTTATCCAAAAGGGGTTTGTATTTGGTCAAGTCGATCACATGATATATGCGATGCTGTCCAATTTTGATAAGCGTGTTTCCGGATTGTAATGTCAGTAGTCCAGGGTTCCTCGTCAAGTCGTATAGTTGTATTGTCTGTGCTACTGTCGTGGCAATTGTCAGGCATGTCAGGGTTGCCAGGCGAATCCACATTCTGAAACATGTGTAAAGAAAATAATTTTGTTGTGGATTCAGGTTCTCCGAATATTGTCTTTATGTAACTCCCGGCCATAATGGTCTGTAAAGGTTCTACCCTTGTCTTCGACCACTGTGACTGGAAGGTATCTCTCGCGGCCCTTGTTCCTGACACCCTGTACTTTGTTGTACACGGTGCCCTCCACGGGTAGAACGGGTGGCTCTTCTCTGGCCCTGTTGTGGTACTTCAAATTTTTATTTTTGGTCGCTTCTGAACGACTTACAACTTCTTGAAAGAATTTGTTTCTATTTTCAATAATTTTGTCTATGTCCAAAGGCATTTCGTCCTCATCCCTTCTCGCATACATGATCTCTCTTGGTTTTAATTTTACAGCGGAATGCACGGTATTATTGTACGTTGTGCATGCAATTCTAAAAAGTTCTTTATCGTTGAGATCGGGGTACGTCGGCTTAAGACATCGATAAATTTCACCCAAAGTAGAGTGAAACCTTTCGACAGTTCCATTGCTAACGCTATGGTTTGGTGGGGTGAAATGTATTTGTACGTTCAGGTTTTCCAAAAGCGTTCTTATTTCAATCGAGCGTATGGCTGGCTCATTATCAGAGACGATTAAATTTGGAGTACCAATCAAGGTGAAATATTTTGTTAACCCGTTCCTTACATCGTTGATGTTTCGTGACTTGATTGGAATGACCGTCCCGAACCGTGAAAATTTGTCTACGAAAGAGAGAAATATGTTAGGTTTCTTTAAAAAAATATCTACGTGTACTATTTCTAGAGGCTTTTTTGGATTAGGAGTTTTTCCAAGTTTGATCTTGTACGGGTGTCTTTCGTACTTACTTGAGTTGCAGACCCGACAGAGCCTTACATACTGTTGTATTTTACTTTTCATAGCTGGGAAGAAGTAACGAATTGCAATCTTTCTATTATTCTCCCATATACCACGGTGTCCATTCGAATGTGTTTGTTCGATAACCAAATTTTGTTCTTCTGGAGTTTTTAGGTCAATTAGGAGTTTTTGAGATATACAAACCTTAAATGGTTTGCCACGACTGAAATAGTTTTTGTAAACTATTTGAAGTGAATTTATAACGCCTTCCGGACAAAATATGCAATTGGGCCTCTTAACATCCATGTAGTTTTTGAACATTTTAATCAGATTGGGTACTCCGAAATTGATTTTTGTGATCGTACGTCTGAACATTCTAGGAAATACTTCCTCATAAGTTTCTCCCTCGTCTGCCCCTATTTGTAAAACAATTTGATTACTAAATTTATTCAGTGGGTGTTCTGTGCAAGGTAAAAAGGCAGAATCATCCGTGTCAGCAGAATGTACCGTTTCGTCGTTTTCAGAAGAGTCATCTTCCGTGTCAGACGAAGAAGGTGCATCACTAGCGTCGTTGACGTTCATCTCCGTTTCTCGTACTCTTGACAGACCATCTGCCACGACATTTTGCCTACCTGGCCTATATTGTATTTCGAAGTCGAACTCTTCTAAATATAATCGCCAGTGAATGAGTCTGCTGTTGGTATCTTTTAGATTTAAACCATGTGTTAATGGTTTATGGTCAGTGTACAGCGTGAATTTCCGTCCGTAAAGGTACGGTCTAAAGTATGTGCACGCCCACACGATTGCCAACAACTCCTTCTCAATAGCGGAATAATTTTCTTCCGACTTATTGAGGGTTCGTGACGCGAAGGCAATTGGCTTGTCGCTGCCAATTTTGCCTTGTGACAGTACGGCACCTACGGCGTAATTTGATGCGTCTGTCGTTAAAACAAACGGTTTATCAAATTCCGGGTATTGGAGAATGTCACTCGATGTGAGAATGTTTCTGCATCGTTCAAATGCTTCGACGAACTCTTTATTATGAATGATTTTCTCACCCTTCCGTAGAGCTTGTGTTAAGGGTTTGGCTATTTTCGCAAAGTCTTTGATGAATTTGCGATAGTAACCAAGGATTCCGAGAAAGCCTCTCAATTGCTTTTCGTCAGTGGGAATGGGCCATTTCCGGATAGTTTCGATCTTATCTGGATTTGGTTGCACTCCGTCTCGGGTTACTATATGGCCGAGAAAAGCAACTTCCTTCTTAAGGAATTCGCTTTTATCGAGCTGAATTTTCATGTTATATTTTCGTAAAGTTTCAAAGATTTTCCTCAAATTATCGAGGTGTTCCTTTAAACTTGTAGAGAATACGATGATGTCATCCATATAGACTAGGCATCTGACACCAATGTGTTCTCTTAGAACATTGTCCATGACGCGTTGGAACGTCGATGGAGCGTTTTTGAGGCCAAAAGGCATCCTCAGAAATTCGTAATGACCGTTTTCTACATTGAAAGCGGTTTTTGCGATATCGCGGCTGTCGACCTCTATTTGGTGGAAGCCTGATGCCAAGTCTAGGGTTGTAAAATACATACAACGTCCTAGCTTGTCAAGAATGTCCGTTATATTGGGAATGGGATAACGATCGTCGATCGTTTTCTCATTCAATTTACGGTAGTCAATGACTACCATTTCTTCTGTCCCGTTGCATCTAATTTTTTTGGGACAATCCACACAGGGGATGTCCATGGACTATTTGAAGGCCTTATTATGCCTTGGTCAAGCATTTTTGAAATCTGTCGTTGTACTTCTTCTCTATGAGAGAAGGGGTAGCGGTAAGATTTCACATGGATGGGGACATCGTCCTTAGTGTTGATTCTATGCTTGACAGCATTAGTGAATGTCAATTGTTGACCTTCCACATGGAAAATGTGTTCATAGTCAGCTATTAACTTCAGAAGATTGGTTTTTTCCTCACGATTGAGATGATCTAATCTGAGTTGGTCAAAAACTCGTGTTGTGGGATCCCTAAAATTTTCTACAGGTACTGGTTCATCTGTAGTAAAATTATTTATCTCTACTGTCAATGGATCCCTAATCACTACTTTTGCCTGCTCGTCGGAAACATTAGTTACCGTAACGAAAACACGGTTTTCAGTACAGCTGTATAAGCCTGCATGAATATTTATCTGAGGAGATAATGGAATGTCATTTTCGAAATAAAATTCTCCTTCAGTAACATCGGTAGGCAAGCTAATTACTTTAGTTTCATGACAGTTTAACCGGATAGTAGTAGAATTTGGGTATTTTCTATACATCTGGATGGTTCCATTTGGAAATTTCAACAAGTTATCAGCCGTTAAAATATCGGCTTTCGAAGAACGTAAAGTATTATAGCCGATGAGACCGTCAAAAAACTCATGAAAATCAAATACTAGGAACTCTTGTTTACTCGAGCCATGTATTTGATAGAAAGGATTGAATTCTACGAATTTGGTAGCGATATGGTCACCGTTAACATTTTTTATTTTTACTGGATGCGTGTCTCTACATCTATCCCAGTTGACGTGCTTAGGACTTATGTAGTTCCGATTTGCACCAGTATCTATTAAAAACTTTAATGGACCTTTGTTGGTATGGATTTTTACGTAGGGCAAGAAATTATTTACTTTTTCATCTTTGATTGCTCCGCAAGATGAAAATTTAGCTCATCTGGAGTATCTGACTGAGGGTCTGCCCTATTATGAGCATGCAAATTTGATCCTGCTTCATGCTGCATTTCTCCCGACACTTGATGGGGGTCATCGTATGCCCACGCAGGAGCATTATTCATATCTCCGTAGTTGTTGTTTGTAAAATATTCATTTTGTAAATAATAATCATCAGGCCAGTAAGCTTCGCTTGCTTCATAGCCATCTGCGATTTCTTCCATCTGGAAGTTGGGCATGTGCATACGTTCTGACTGTGCTCTTCTAAACTGGGAAGGGCCTGGTCGGTTGTGGAAGTTCTGGTATGGCTTCTGCAGCTGAGACTGTTGTGGTGGTGGAGGTATTCTCGAGAAAGGGACCGTGTGGGGTTTTTGATTTTGGAATTTATTGAAGGTGGGCCTCGAGTACATCCCGGGTTTGTTGAAAAAACCAGGAGGTCGCATCTGATAAGCTGTATGGTTTGGTGGTGTGTTTGGTGTGTTTGGTGGTTTAGAAGACGTGCTTATGTTTGTTACATTGCTTGGCAACGCTCTAGCTGAACGTTGCAAATATGCTATATTGTCCTCAACAAGACAACGTCTGAGAGCATCTTTCAATGACGTTGGATTTTGGGACCTGATGTTTGATCCCAATGCGGGCGGTAACAGCCCGGCGAGGAAAACTTTCAGTCCTTGCTCTTGGTAGACTTTTCTTTTCGAATTTCTTATGATTGTATCGCTCTCATTAATCATTAATTGATTTACAAGAAGTGATACGATGTGCGTGATCCGTTCGTAAAATTCTTGAACTGATCCCGTTTGTTTTGTGTGGAACAAGTCCATTGTGAGCGACACCTCGTCCCTCTTGTCGCTGTAATGGGTTATGAGATTATTTTTAATCTCATCCCACTCAATATCAGTACCGTACATTTCTAACACGGTATCTGCTTCTCCCACAATTTTCGCCCGTATGGATTGCATCCACACGTCAAAAGTAGGGGAATTTTTTACCTTCTCCATCAAAGGCATGATACGATCAACGGCTTTGATGAATTGGTTCAACTTTAAGGGGTTACCATCGAATGTGGTAAGATCCCTCAAACTAGAAGGGGTCTGTAGACTCCTTAGAGCTTCTTCCTCAGCCGAATAATTTCTGTGAGCGATGTTGCCATTGCTAGCGGTGTCGTCAGATAAATTCGCGCTGAGACGGCTCAATTGTGCAGAGATGCGGGCCATCTCTCGCTCAAGTGCGGCGATCGTCTCATCACGGCCCACCCTTTGAATGGGCTCAGTCGTGGTGGAACGAGAAAAGGGTCCCTCGCTTTGGCGAGCAAGCCGTTCCTCGATGTCCCGAGAAGAATCTGTTTTCTCATTGGCGAGAATAAATTGCTCCTCCTCAATGTTCTGCATTTTGCTACGTGTGTTCATATTTTTTTTCTACCTTTCTTCTCACTGAAAAATCTTCACTAAACGGTTTAGTGTAAGTACGTAATTAACCACAATTTCACTTCTCTTAATTGCTATGATTGATAAGATTTTCACTTTCGCAAAAATGTTGGTCACTAGGCTTTTCACTAAATTTACTGTAAAAATTTCACTCAAAATTTTAATTGCTATAATAAGATTTTCAATATTTCTTCGCATTCAAATCACTTACCTTACTATTTTTTTTGATGATGATTTGGGTTGATTCCCCGTTCACTTCACAAGGTCCGTTCACTTCACAAGATCCGAAGGAGTTTTCCGAATCGAGCTGCAACTTGGCGATGTTCGTTCGCCAAGGGAACTTTTCCGAACTCGGTCACTAAAACTCGCGGATCCTACCGAAACTGCGCCACTGAAGTTCTTCCTGACAAAGAAGATGTTTTTAAAAAGGGTTCACAAACAAGACTGTCTTTATTTCTCTGTCTGAATTTAATGAAACCTACCTAACGCTCCATTATTCCTGTGTCAGCAAATTCCACGATCAGGTGGTAGTCGAAGTCCAAGTCTTCGATGTGCCCTGTCAACTGGTTAGGTGCAAACGGTCCGTCACCGTCCGTCGTCGGCGGTGGCGCAAGTCGAACGAGTGCTTACGTCAGCACGCCCGTGTAGGTGATGGTCCCGGTCTCAGCTTGCAGGTTACATGTGGCGTCGGCGTCCGAGGGGATTTTTCTTTAACTTGCATACACAGTAATTTTACGATTATTTGCTGTTTTTGCGCGACAGGCCTTAATTTTTGAATAGTTTTCTAGCATTTGAAAAAAAAAATCCCTATTCTTCTTTGAGAGGAACAATCAAATCGCGATTTGCATCACTAAAAGTATGAAAAGATGTGCTAACGAAATTTTAAAGGACAGATTATGAAATAATTCAGAAAAAAAAAGTATGAAAAAACCTTAATAAATCCACCTAGAGGTGATGGCGCCTTCCTCGTGTCTTCGAAATCACATTTCAACAAAACTCAAGTGACATGTAGCTGAATATCGCACTTTCATACGTTAAACAAAAATCCATTACATAGCACCAGAAATCATATCGCTTATGTAGCTTTGATGTTTGCGCCTATATGTCTTAGGGACATATGTATATGAGCAAATCTAAAGATGGCCGTCACAATGGCTGCCTTGCAAATACCGAAAGCTCGAATCTCGTCATCTAAACAACAAACAGAGCTGAAAAAACAATAAGTAGCCTTGCTCACTCGTGATAAACATTAAGTAGCATTTTCGTTTTCGGGCGTTTTGTAGATGACGAGATCGGCGCTCTCAAAAATGCGAGCCAAAAATGCACCTGGACGTTCTCCCATTTCACCATAACAAAAAGCCGCTATCTTGAACTTTGAGCCGCAATTTTGGATTTAAGTCCGCCATCTTGACTATTCTGGTCTTTATTTTTAGACTCCACATTTCTTCCCCATATCAGATATACCCATATTGCATGGTTTTAGAGCCCAGAACTCCATTGAACAGCCACCATCTGGTCACCATTTTTTGGAGTCCACAATACGTCCCTATATCAAATAAACACATATGACACGGATTTAGAGCTTAAAACGCCATTAAACAGCCACCATCTTGAATTTGGAGCCGTCATCTTGGTGTTTGGGTCACCATTTTGCATATTGCGATCGCCATTTTTGACTCCGGACATCTTCCCTATACCAAATATACCCATATTACATGCAGTTAAGGTCCCATTAGACATAGCAAATGTTTGGGCAAACAAGCCCAACAAATAACCAACACAACGTGAATCCTAGCAACCTTGAACGAATGTCGGTTTTCGATGGCAAATATTTGTCATGATGACAAACAGTTCAATGGCTCCTTTAGAGTCTAAAACTGCTTTAAACAGCCACCGTCTTGAATTTGGAGCCGCCATTTTGGGTTTTAGATCGCCCTCTTGGAAATTGTGGTCGCCATTTTTGGACTCCGGATATCTTCCTTATACCAAATATACCCATTTTTCCTAGTTTTTGGGCCTAAAACTCCAATAAACAGCCTCCATCTTGATTTGAAGCCGCCATTTTTAATTTTAGACCGCTATCTTGGATATTGGATATTGGTTTCCATTTTTTGACTCCGGACACCTTCCCCATACAAATTATAACGATATTGCATGGTTTTAGAGTCAAAAACTCCACTTTACAACCACCATCTTGAATTTGGAGCCGCCATCTTGGATATTCAGGTCACCATTTTTGGACTTCGGACATCTTGTCCATGCAAAATATACTCTTATTGCATGGTTTTAGAGCCAAAAACTCCACTAAACAACCGCCATCTTGAATTTGGAGCCGCCATCTTGGATTTTAGACCGCCATACCAAATGTACCCATATTGAATGGTTTTAGGGTCTAAAACTCCTTTAAACAGCCTCCATCTTGAATTTGAAGCCGCCATCTTGAATTTTAGAACGCCATCTTGAATGTTCAGGTCGCCATTTTTGGACACCGTACATCTACCCCATACAAAATATACCGTTATTGCATGGTTTAGGGCCTAAAACTCCATTAAACAGCCGCCATCTTGAATTAGAGGCGCCATCTTGGATTTTGGACCGCCATCTTGGATATTATGGTCGCCATTATTGGACTCCAAACATCTTTCCCATACAAAATATACCCATATTGCATGGTTTAGGGCTTAAAACTCCATTATACAGCCGCCATCTTGAATTTGAAGCCGCCATTTTGGATTTTAGACCGCCATCTTGAATTTTGGATCGACATCGTAGAATTTTCGGTATCCTGTGTTAATATCCGCACAAAATTTGTCAACCATGCTGAAGGTTACAAAAATCGCCGCAGTTTGATGTGTTGCATGATGGGGCTTGGTCGGGGACTTGGTTCAGGTTCATATGTATGTGGCCAGTTCTACCGGTGCTGGTCCGGATCACTCAAATGGCCATAACTCCGGAACGCCTTGACCGATCCGGACCAATATATAATAGCAATCAATGTGGTAAAATTCCGGCTCGATTCCAGCTATAATCCGAAAAATCGGCCAATGGGAAGTGCCTTAAAAGTGAGTGACCTTTTTGTACACAGACATGCATACACACATACACACATACAGACATCATCTCAATTCATCGAACTGAGTTGATTGGTATATGTGACTTGACCCTCCGAGCCTTCTATCGAAAATTCGTTTTTTGAGTGATCATATAGCCTTTTAGTACACTTTGGTGTACGAGAAAGGCTAAAAATCTAGTCGAGTCAAGTAGGTACAAGACACTGAAGACGACCTTACAGTTGAGGTCGAAATATGTATCTGTCAAAGGATGCAAATTCTTAGTGGAATTCAAAGGAACAGTACTTAACGCAATTTTCTTTTTATTTAAAAAAATCTAGGATTATTTTTTGCAAAAACATATGAAGAAATATCGAAGAATAGAACATAGATTTTTCGAATCCTCTAAGCAGAAGACCTTCTACGATAGAGTGTAGTAGAGTTTAGTCAGATTTGTTGCTTTGAATTCCGTTCCCTAAAGCTCTCTAAAGCTGATGAAGAAATTCCAGGATAAAAAAATAAAAACTAAATATTTATTGGACCTTCTACAAGACGAGCTGAATATATTCCTATAATTTCCCTTAATTTACAGCTTTCAGCTAAAATAGATTCATTTGCAAATGGTTGGCTTCATATTTAGAAGATTCAAAAAAACCTGAAACACTCAGAAAACCTTATTTTGTGTTATTGGAACCTTTAATCAGCTTAAGGACAAACGTCTTGAAATCCCGGTTCAACAGTGCATCAAAACTTCAGGCGCACAAATCTCAAGAAGCAAGCTTCCAACAACAATGCATTTTATTATTCCGTTCTTGCTCACTTGCAATAAGCTTAAAATAAGAAGCTCAGGTGCGCTGGTTTTGTTTACGAAGAGATTTGTGCCCTCAAAATCGTGAGTAGGTGCCAAAGTCGGTCATTGTGGCGGCCATATTGGAATTCTAACAAGTCTGTCCTTAAGCTCCGCTTAAAATTAAAAGATATTCCTGACCAAATTTATTGAATCAATTTTCTGAGAACCTTTAGAAAACCGTTCAGAGATTAATTAAGAAAATTTTCCGAGGCTTCTTTTTCCCCCCAGGATTACTTCAGAAAATCCTTCATGATTCGTTAAAAAACAAAATTGTGAATTCATTCGGACATGGATTGCTTTAGAAATTCCTCTAGAGATATCTTCAAAAAATTTCCCAAGAATTTCTCGAAAATATGTTTCAGAAATCTTGCATGGATTACTTCTGGATTTTTTCTATGATTTTTTTGATGTTTTGCTTTTGGGGTTTGCTTCAAAAATTCCTTTTGGTACCCCTTCAGAAATTTTTCGAAGAATTCCAAAAATGAAATGTTGGAAAAAATTTCCATATTGCTTTAGATTTTTTTTCCATGGATTCCATTCAAAAATTCTTCAAGTTTCAATCAAAAGTTCTTCCAAGAAGTTTTAGAGGTTTTTTTTTCAAAAATTTTTATAAACTGCAAAAAAAGTTTTTTTTTTGCAAAATCTACCTTCTTTTATCAATTCTGCCCTCTGCACCACCGTGGGTGCTCAGGCAGGACTGAAAGTAAGTAGGTTCCTTCTCTCAAAAATTTCTCTAGTTTTTTTAATCCTCCATACATAGCTTCAGAAATTCCTCCAAGAATTACTTAAGAAACTTCGCTTAGAACTTTTTCAGAGTTTTCTAGAGAAGTTCACCAAAAGATTTCTTAAAAATTTCTCCAAGAATTACTTGATAAATTAATTGGGATACCTTTGAAAATCCTATCGAAGATGTTTTCAAAAAATCTTCCATGGATTCCTTTAAAAGAAAAGTTCCAGGGACTCTTCATGAAAATTTTATAGGGATTGATTCAGAAAATTCTTCGTGAACTTCTTCAGAGTTCCCTTCTGCAATTCTACAAGAGATTCCCCAAGAAATTTCTTCAAATATTCTTCCTTACAGTCCATAAACTTCATGCACAATTCCTGCATGAATTCGTTCAGCAATCCCTCGGAAAATCTTCCACGGATTCCTTCCGAGTTTTTTCATGCGATCCTGAAAAAACAATCATAAATGCAGAATTCCTTTGATTCTTTTTAATAAGCTTTCTTCATAATTCCTTCCAGGAGAGTCTTTTTGAAAGTCCACAACATAATGATTCTGAAATTCCTCCCAAAATGTTCCTTTAGAATGAATTCAATGAATTTCTCCCGAAATTAAGGGATTTGTTTTGAAATTTCTTCAGAAATTCTTTCAGGAAATCTTCCACAAACATATTCAGAAATACTCCTGAAATTCCTTCATAAAATCTTTAATTTTTTTCAGAAATTCCTCCTGTTATTCCTTTGGGTTTTTTACAGAAATTTCTCAGGGATTCGTTAAGATTTTTTGTAAGATTCCGAGGTTTCTGTTGGAAAATCTTTTAGGGACTTCTTCTGGAATTCATATAGGTAATTCTTCACAAACTCTCCAGGAATCCATTCAGGAATTTCTCCACAGATTCCATCTTGGAATAAATTGGAAATTCTCGAAGGAATGTCTCCAGGAATTTAAATAGGAATTCCTGCAAATTTCTTTACATGCACTCTTTCACTAGTTTAAAAAGAATTCATCCGAAATTTGCAGAAATTCCAACAGGGATTCCCTCCTGACCTGAATTTCTCCAGATATTTAACTTTATATTATTCCAGAAATTAATCCAACATTTTATCCTTACAAATTTTACTTCTTCAGGGATTATTTTCAAAATTTCTCTAGAAAAAAAAATCTAAAAATTTCTACTAAAATTTCCTATTTTTTTAATGATTTTTTTTTCTGGCAATATTTGCAGATGTTTTCCTATTTATTTCTTGAGATATTAGGGATTCTTCAAGAAATGCGTCCACAGATTTCTCCAGGAGTTAAAAATATATAAAAACAATATTCAAGGAATTCCACTAGGGGCTTTCCAAAGCATTTGTTTAGGTATTTTTTCATGAATTTTTTAAAATCGTCGTTTGATTTTTGATTTCTGTATGACTTTTTTTTTCAAGAATTCCAGAGATTCTTTCAAGAATTCACCCAGAAATCTGATCAAAAATTTATTCAGAGATTTATTTCGAAATTTCAGCAGGGATTTATTCAGGAATATTTCCAAAAGTACCTTAGTAAACCAAGGATTTCTCCAGGAATTTAAGAAATTCTTTTGGGGATTTTTCTGATTTTTTAGAGATTCTTCAAAAATTCTTCCAAAAATACCTTGAGTCACGATGATGTTTTGCGAGGAGTGATTTTTTGCATTCAGGAGCAAAAAAGTTATCACATTGTTTCGATGTTTCTAGAGTAAACATCATTACAAAGTTTTTAAAATATAAAAGCACAGTTAAAATACTCAATGGTAGGAATCTTATTGCTAAAAAAAATCGTACGCCTAGTCAGAAAATTTCACATTTTTGGGGATTTATGTATGAAAATATGCAATAAATGACGACTTTTTTATTTTTTTTTAAGATTATAGTCTAGATTATGAAATATTATCCAAATAATGTGCTTAAGGACAGACTTGTTAGAATCCCAAAATGGCCGCCACAATGACCGACTTTGGCACCTATTCACGATTTTGAGGGCACAAATCTCTTCGTAAACAAAACCAGCGCAAATGATCTTCTTATTTTATGTTTATTACGAGTGAGCAAGAACAGAATAATGGAATGCACTGTTGTGTGAGGTTTGCTTCTTGAGATTTGTGCATTAGAAGTTGTGATGCACTGTTGAAGCGGGATTTCAAGACGTTCCACAGTGTTCGAAATCGATGATTTTACGATCAAAATTAAATAACTTGTTTTAGGTTGGTTCTAGAGGTTTGGCGTGTTCTACAAAGTTTTTCTGCATGTTAAAAGGCGTCTTTTGATAAAATGTAATAAATGATTAATCCCCCTAGAAGTGAGATAAAAAAATTATTTTTTCGAAATATTTTTTTAGAGGTTTGACGTCTTCGGCAAAGTTGTAGCCCATAATAAGAGAACAAAAATCGTAGAACATGTCAAAGCTCCATCTCTTACGGTTTTCGAGATATGGAGCGTTTTGTGCGAAGTACCCCTAAAACTAGTTTTTTCAGTGTAGCTTCAACAGATAAAATCCTACAGTTTTGTGACCTTCTACAAACTTGTTCAGGACGTCAAATTACACATTTCTTCCGAAGATGTCAAGTCATTATATCTTAAAACAAAAAAGTTATAGGCAAATTTGTCATATTTTAAGGTGTACTTTCACCTTAAGTAACTATTTCCGGCGCAAAATGGCGCAGATGGCTCAGTCGGTAGTTGAAAGATTAGACTTTTTACTATCACTTGGGGCTGGAAACCCTCGTGGGCAATAGTGGGAAAGGTGGTTTAAATACATAACAAAAACTAATTATTTTGCCTGTAATACAAGAAAAATAAATAAAAATTAATCATTTAGGAGCCCGCAGTAATTTTTACTGCATTGCGTTATTTCCAGCAATATTTTACAACATTTTGAGCATGATTTATTTATTTATTTACTTAAATTAGCGACACTTTACACCAAAGCTGCATTCGTGTCGTTTTTGACCATTGTTTTTACCAAACAGAATATTTTATTCATGATTTTGAATTCATATTGTTTACTATCAGATGGTCAGTCAATTTCTGATAAAGTTACTTTAAAATTTCCTGTTTGAAGTTTTTTTTGGGGCAATATTCAAGTTAAGTAGCGCTAGAAATAGGAAGAAGGAAATATTTAACAGTTCAAGAAGTGCATCAAAACACATAGTAGATTTTTTTTGTTATTTTTACATGTATTTATATTAAGATTTGTTGTTTGACTTTTCAACTACGGAATCAGTATCGGAAAACATCAGGAGAAGTTTTAATTCGTCCGATAGCAGATTAACAGCTTTTTCGGTAATCCATGAGTTTGACTTACAACTGGGAAGCAATAGAAATATATCAGATATAAATCAATAAAATACAAGGGGTGCCAAGAAATAACGCGATAGTTTTTTAAATTCCAAAAATTATTTTTAATCTCTTGACGTTAACCAATTACATGTTACGTCCCATCGCCTGCATCATGAGTTAATTGAAGTACTTTCATATTTTTAACAGTACTTTTCACAAAAATCGGGTTGAAAATAAAATTTTATATCAAACTGATCATTTGATATAAAAGATTAACTTTATTTTTACCAGGAAATCGTCAAAATATGTATTGAAGAATGTAAAATTACAACTACCTTAATAAGAACTGCGAAGGTATTTATCAAAACGCATTTGATATTCTAACCACCGTAGCCATTCAGTTTTATGACTATTGTGTTGGTTGTCATTCATTTGGGCATAGATATGTTGTCATAAGTTTGAAGAAATTCAATACTTTTATTTAAAACTAGCTTTAGTCATAACTCTCGGGAGCAATATTTTGTTCTGATGTTTTAATTTTTAGTAATAAAAACTCATTAATTTTTGCAAAAACGTTGTAAAATATTTCCGGAAGAAACACAGTGCAGTAAAAATTACTGTGGGCTTCTTAATTATTATTTTATTATTTAGGCTGACACATATTTCAATTTTCTCTTATGTCACCGCCCCCTCGGAAAATTTTGGTCGAAATTCAACATTTTGAGGGGGGACACCAATAAATTATTCAAGAAATTTTAAAATTTTAAGGTGAAATTAGAGTTGCGCAGAAAATTTCTTAACAAATCCGATGAGTTTATAGATTTTGCCGAATTGTTTGGGTATTTCTTCGTCAAATACATTTATTATTTATTGTCCTCCCCCTTAGCGAGCCAACGAGTATTGTGACAAAAGAAGAAAATGAGATTTGTTCCAGCCTTATTTTGCTTGTATTACAGGCAAAATAATTAGTTTTTGTCATGTATTTAAACCACCTTTCCCACTATTGCCCACGAGGGTTTCCAGCCCCAAGTGATAGTAAAAAGTCTAATCTTTCAACTACCGACTGAGCCATCTGCGCCATTTTGCGCCGGAAATAGTTACTTAAGGTGAAAGTACACCTTAAAATATGACAAATTTGCCTATAACTTTTTTGTTTTAAGATATAATGACTTGACATCTTCGGAAGAAATGTGTAATTTGACGTCCTGAACAAGTTTGTAGAAGGTCACAAAACTGTAGGATTTTATCTGTTGAAGCTACACTGAAAAAACTAGTTTTAGGGGTACTTCGCACAAAACGCTCCATATCTCAAAAACCGTAAGAGATGGAGCTTTGACATGTTCTACGATTTTTGTTCTCTTATTATGGGCTACAACTTTGCCGAAGACGTCAAACCTCTAAAAAAATATTTCGAAAAAATAATTTTTTCATCTCACTTCTAGGGGGATTAATCATTTATTACATTTTATCAAAAGACGCCTTTTAACATGCAGAAAAACTTTGTAGAACACGCCAAACCTCTAGAACCAACCTAAAACAAGTTATTTAATTTTGATCGTAAAATCATCGATTTCGAACACTGGGCGTTCGTGCTTAAAACATTACATGTATTTACAGACAATACTGAAGTCATTTGAAGTCATTTGAAGGGCCCATATAGCCAAGGCGGTAAACGCACGGGTATTCAGCATGACCATGCTGAGGGTGATTTTACCTTGAGCTTGAGCTTGATTGACCGTCCGCAGATGCTACTCCAGTATTGCCAGACCAGCTACACTCACACAAGGAACCAATGAGATATCAGCCGGAGACTTCAGTGTGTGAGCGTTGATGATCTTTTATTTTTAGGTGAAAATGGCGCCTGCCACGTCTGGTTGCAGGTCAATGTGGGGAAGGGGAAGGAAGTGATGGTTGCAATGGTTTGTATTCCACATCAGACCGAATATACCTCTGCGTCTGCACAAATTCATGCGGATGTTGGAGTGTTGGTGGGGTATGGTTGGCAGAGGGATCACACATTGGTGCGTGTATGCCAGGTGTAATAGATTAGTTTGATTATTACAATAAAGCTAATACGACACAGTTCGCTTGATTGCATAACTTGTAGGCGTTATTTGATAAATTGACACTGTGCTGTGAAAGTTGGAAGGAAGGGAAACGACTTTTCAAACGTTTCTGGTTCTAGCGATGGCTATGAACATATGCAAATACATGTGTTGTATATGTAGAGTGGAAAATATAGAGAAAGTAGATAGAAAGTTACAAAGTAGGAGAAAAGGGACATGTCAGGGTTTGAACCTAGGACCTTCTGCATACGAATCAGAAGCGGTAGCCACTAGACCACCAAGCCCCTTCGTCTGATTTTACCATGACAGCACTGCTGCTCAATCCGCGAAATTGAACAGATTTGAATCGCTCTGAAAATATTCAGGATCGCCCCCATCAATCCATTCCGAACCGAAATAATCATTTATGCAGAACGCCGTAAAATTTCAGTTCACAAAGTTTACTAATTTCCATTTTATTTCCCTGTCTGGTGCGATAGGACTATGCTGGCTGGCTGGGGACACGGAACCTGCCCTTGGCATAATGACAGTGGTGATGATAGCAGACCCCACAAAAATGAGCCCGCTAGGAACCGAAATAAAAGCCATAACTTTTGCCTCGCTTTTTATTCGCAACATAAATTTATAGGATGAGAAAACGACCTCTCCCTCACCGTCCTCCATTCAGTATTGGAATGAAAAACCACCTTCGGTAAAAAGTTTGCACACCGCACGTGCTTCAAACGGAACTTAAAATAGAACTGAAACAAAGAAAGCACCATTCCAGCATAGCAGTAGGACGCCGGTGGACCACCCGGAGGGGTCATCTTTTATTTGCAAAACACAAACTTTTGGAACACGCACGTGTAGGTGGCTCTAGCTACCTAGCTACCGGACGGAGGCGACAGAGAAATTTATTGCCATCCTTGACCTAGTGTGAAAGAAGAAGCGCCGCCACCACCAGTCGGTTCAGTGTGAACGGGAAAATTGCGGGCCCGCTTTTCCAAGATGTCTCCAGAAGATTTGCTCCCAAGCCCGAGCCGGTAGGTATAAGCAGTTTTTGGCCGGAAAATTGTCCTCGGTCGTCCTCGTCGGTGATGGATTTTATTGGCGAAAAGTAGCGCAAAATGAAACATATAAATGAAGGCGCACACCTGAGACGACAATAAGTTGATCATAAAGCGCAGATGGAGCTTCGTGCTTCGATATGACAGGGTTAATATGTATGTTTGTTGTTTTCATTCTAACAAGACGTGAGGCTATACTGATTGCTTTTTTAAAGAAATGTTTATAGTAGGTATATTAGAAAGGGCTGCAAAACGGTGAGTCAATAAAGAGAGCGTCCAACATAGCTGTGGTCCTCACAAGTTCCTACCTCATGCTTCAACGGGTCAAGAGATGACAAAGACCGCCAGGTGCTTAGCTGGTAGTGCAGCATGGGCACTGTTGTCCTTCTGACTTCAGCTAGATTGAGGAGGTACGACCTGAGCGTCTGTTCATCAAGAAGGTGCGGCTCAAACAGCGTCTGTTCTGGCATCCAGCGACTGAGTAAGAAACGCTGCACCACGCCCAGCTAGATCCAATGTGGTAGCCCCATCAGCGTAGTCATCCCAGTGTTGGTTGGGACGTTAAACAGAACTGGCACGATGGCCCTCCGGCGAGACAGGAGTGTTGGCGTAGGCCCAATAAGCCACCCGTAAAAATCCCCATTGCGAATAACATAGGAGAAAATACGACTCGATACAATCGGCAAAGACCCAGGCGGCGAAATAAGGACTACGATTGGAAACTTGGAACATGGAATTGCAAGTCACTAGGTTTCGCAGGATGTGACAGGATAATCTACGACGAACTACATCCCCGCAACTTCGACATCGTGGCGTGGCAGGAACTTTTGTTGGACTGGACAGAAAGTGTGGAAAAGCGGACATCGAGCGGCTACCTTCTACCAAAGCTGTGGCACCACCAATGAACTGGGAACAGGAATTATAGTGTTGGGCAAGATGCGGGTGGCAGCCGATCAACGCAAGGATGTGCATGTTGAGAGTTATGGGCCGTTTCTTCAACTACAGCATCATCAACGTCCACTGCCCACACGAAGGGAGACCCGATGACGAGAAAGAAGCGTTCTACGCGCAGTTAGAGCAAACATACGATGGTTGCTCGCCGCGTGACGTGAAAATCGTTGTCGGCGACATGAACGCGCAGGTAGGAAGGGAGGAAATGTACAGACCGGTAATCGGCCGAAACAGCCTGCACGCCGTATCGAATGATAACGGCCAGCGATGCGTAAACTTTGCAGCCTCCCGTGGTATGGTAGTCCGAAGCACCTACTTCCCCCGTAAAGATATCCACAAAGCCACCTGGAGATCACCCGATCATCAAACAGAAAACCAAATCGACCACGTTCTAATCGACGGTAAATACTTCTCAGATATAATTAATGTTCGCACATACCGCAGTGCGAATATAGATTCGGATCACTACTTTGAGCATGCGCTCAAAACTTTCGACGGTTATTACCACGCGTCGAATTCGAACGCCGCGGATCAACATCGAGCAGCTGCGTAACGTCGAAGTGGCTCAAGACTACGCGCAGCAGCTAGCAGTGGCTAGGCGCAGCTACACTTAAAGATGACTGGAGGGACTCCGATCCGCCATAGGTAGTACCTCGACTACAGCGCTGGGCTTCGTGACTCCGAATCACAGAAACTAGTTCAAAAACGAGAAGAATGCAGCATGGGCAAGGAAGTTGCAACACAGTACGAGGCCGAAACAGGCACCTTATAGACAGGCGCGGAACAGGCAGAACTCAGTCGAGAACGGGAACGAGATCGCGAATGAACGAATACATATTACAGGATAAACTGATATGATTGATCAAAGCGACAATGGATCGAGTGATGTGCGTAGTTCGAGTAGCAGGGAAACTCTTGAGTCCCTTCGAATCTCGCAGAGGGTTATGGCAAGGTGATGGTCTTTCGTGCTTGCTGTTCAACATAGCGTTAGAAGGTGTAATAAGGAGAGCGGGGATAAACACGAGTGGGACGATTTTTACAAAGTCCGTTCAGCTGCTTGGTTTCACTGATGATATTGATACAATAGCTCGAAAATTTGAGACGATGGCGGAAACATACATCCGACTAAAGAATTAAGCCAGGCGAATCGGATTAGTCATTAATGTGTCGAAGACAAAGTACATGATGGGAAAGGGCTCCAAGGAGGAATCACCGCGCCCGCCACACCGAATTTCTATTGACGGTGATGAAATCGAGGCGGTTGGTGAATTTGTGCACTGGTGACCGCCGCATGTACTGGTGACACCAGCATATAAATTCAGAGACACATTGTGGCTGGAAATCGAGCTTACATTAGACTCCGCAGACTTCTACGACCGAACAAAGTTCGCCGTCACATGAAGTTAACTATCTACAAAACGCTGTTTAGACCGGTAGTCTTCTATGGGCACGAAACATGGACCCTACCTACGTGCAGAGGACCAACGCGCCCTTGGAGTTTTCAAACGGAAGGTGTTGCGTACCATCTACGGTGGAGTGCAGATGGAAGGCGGGACTTGAAGAAGACGAATGAACCACGAACTACATCAGCTGCTGAGAGAATCATTGTGAAAATCGGGAGGCTATGGTGGGCGAGTCACGACATCAGGATGTCGGATTGCAACCCGACTAAAATGATTCTCGGGAGCAATCCACCGAGAGCAAGATGATATGGAGACACACAGCCATGGATCGTGTAGAATTTAGACGACTGGTACAGCAGAGGACACTCAGGCCTTAGTCTGACCGGTGAGTAAGTCCTGCTCGAACGTAATATTTCCATTTTGATTTGAGTAGTATTGACAAGTCTACAATGTAAAAAAATAAATATAATCTCCTGAAGTACCGCCTTATGAAATACCAAAGCTTCTTGAAGGCCTCAGGCAATGATCCTTTGCCCGATGAGTGAGGTGTGAAATCGTCTACGTGCGGCAGAAACTACCGTTCCCATCAATAACAATATCAATTACGCACGTGTACTCGATACACCCGAGGCACCATGTGGCGATCTGAGTCTAATTAAAATATTATTGATTGCCCTGGAATGGGATTTGGCGCCTCTGATCAGCGCAGCACACAACCGAACCGTGTGCCTAACCTCGGGACATGAGTGGACCGAAAAGGGACTTAGTTTTGATAAATAGAACAGTTTAACCCTTGGCTGCGAACGCAGGCAGCTTGAACCGATATGCACAGCTAAATGTGGGAGAGAGCCACAGAGCACAATTGGACCCTCGGGGTCGATACTTTCCGCTTTATCGGCCCTTCGCCAGCGCGCACCCACGCCACGCCTCGACTAACCGAACCATCTGCATCGAGGAAATCGGAATCGAACTGAATAGAATTAACTCGCATGGCAGACGGAAGAACGGCCGGTCGGTCGGTCGGTCGGACAGTATTTTCTCGACGCGCGGTTCGATTTGTATCTGAGTCGAACAACAAATAGCTAATGAAATTGAATTAATTCGATTTTATCGATGTAAATTGAATGGCTTTGTCCGCAATTACGCTGATTATCTTTCATTCTTTTCTCCACAGCGGGGGTATGCGTATTACATGCGAGGATGGTACGTTTCTTCAGATCATTGCACGCTACATTGTTGTGTGCATCTGACACGATTTATGTTGTGGTAGTCAGTAGCGTAAACTTTGACCTGAACCCATATTTTGGGCTTTTTCTGCTTACAATCACGAAACGCGACGTGAGATAAGTCACGACACTAACCATAATCGTAAGAACGATAGTAAGAACCATACGTGTCGTGTCTTATCTCGCGTCGCGTTTCGTGATTGTCGTGTTTGCTCTTACGTTAGCACTAAGTACACAAATTGAAAGTATTTCTACGTAGTTCTCATGTACGTCCCGCAGTGGCGTAGGAAGGGGGTGGGACACACAGATGGCTTATTGGAAGTCCAATTGTTAACTAATGTAGATGTACACACATTATTCAAGTAATTAAGTTAGTTTAGTTTGGATTAGTTTGATGATCACGTCCCTGATATCTTAACCTCAGGACAAAACAAAGCTATTAACTTAGCTTAAAGTACAAAATAGTTTGTCGATTGTATGAAAAACAAGCGCAATCAACGTTACTTCAATAGTTACTTCAAAAACTTCTACAAAAAAAAACTCTATGAAATATTTAAGAATTTGTAATATTTTTGGCAATGAACAAGCTGATTATTTGGCGAAATTGGGTGTTTTTTGCGGAATAGTTTATAATCGTGATATTTTTTCCTATGAATATTTCTCCAAATTGAAGAAAAAATCATTGAGCAATTGGCAAATATCTTGGAATGAAAGTCAACAGGGACGATATTGTTATTCCATTTGTCCGAGAATTAAAGGTCATCCTTGGTTTAAAAACTTAGATGTTGGACGTTATTTCATTTGTACTATTTCAAGATTAATGTCAAATCATTATATTTGTAATGATTATTTGTATCGTATGAAAATGAATGATTCTAATCTCTGTGAATGTAATAAATCTTATGAAGATATAGATCATATTGTTTTTAAATGTCCTAATTATATCTTAGCGAGACAAAAATTCATGGATAGAATGACTTTCCTGAGTAACGAAATTCCAGTCTCTGTTCGAGATATTTTGGCCATAAAATGTCTTCCCATTCTAAAAATACTTTTAAAATATTTGAATGAAATCTCTTGTCAAATTTGATACTCGTTGTTTTTCTTCTCTTTGTTATTTTTATTTTCAGAAACCTCTTGCCTAGGCTACGCTGGTGCCATTCAAGCATTTGAATCCCGATTTTCATACATATGGTGGTCCCTTGGATGTTGTCGGCTCTGATATGGATCGATTCCGGATGAGCCTTTAGTATTAAGTTTTGGTTTTGTAATTATTGTTTTTTTTTTGAAAAGATAAAGAGGTTTTATGCCTTTTTGAGAACGATTTCGAAATGCAAGGAAATCACTCAAAGGGGCTTTTCCCTCTTTCAAAATTATAAGTTAAATAAACAACAAAAAAAAAAAAAAAAAAATATTTAAGAACTTTATTCAGAGGTAGCTTCAAAATTTCTTCTAAGCATTGAGTTAGGAATACTTATAATGATTCCTTCAGGATCTCTTCTAAACTTTTCTTCAGGAATTTTATCAGAAATTCCCTGAAGATTTTTTTTAGGAATTTCTTTAAGCATTCCTTCAGGAAAATCTCTTTGGATTCCTTCATAAAATCCTTCAAAGATTCCCTCAGATGAATCTTAAGGAATTTCTCCAAGGATTATTTTAGAGATTTCTCCAAGAAGGAATATTGCTGGAGTTCCTTATGGAAAATATCTTCGATGAATGTCTGAGATCAAGCTTGGAGCCAGATTATTTTTCAAAGAAATCAATGACGGAAACCCCAAGAATTCCTCTCAAATTCTTTGGTTCAAATAAAAAAAAATCTTCAAAAGAATTCTTATAGACTTCCTTGGATAAA